>NC_047589.1:27269183-27569183 GCF_011004845.1 Esox lucius
AGTAAAATGGTGTGGCTATAACTGACTGTACCAGCCTCTCATCCTCCCACTGCTAATTCCACCATGTTCCATCATACTGCGAATCATCTGAAACTCAGGCCAAAAGGCTGGTCGCTACCTCAGAGCCTTCACTGTCAACACTAAGTCAAACTGGCACACCGAGCAAAAAGAAAGACAAAGGGGACACCAACTTCTATAAAATGCTTGTATCAGCATGGGTGCTAATCATTCTTGTTGTTGTCAGTTATGACAAGGCCCCGGGCTTCATCTCATCTGTGCCAGGGAGTTGCCCGGGCGATGCCCCCGTTATCCTCCAAGCTACTGTAACATCATATGAATAAACACTGCTGACATTAAAGCTAGTATGTCCTGCTGAACAGACACAATTTATTTTGTTGTTTGGGCTTTAATTTCAGGCCTAAGAGCACTAGGGATGTGTGTGTGTGTGTGTGTGTGTGTGCGCGAACATTGTATTAATGATTATTTTTATAACAAAGGGAACATGTTTAAAAGGAAGGATTCATCTTCAAAAGGTTCTAAGTAAAAGCAAATTCGCCCGCAATGCTTGTCTCTTACACACAAACACACACACACACACGTCAGACAGAAGATACCATAAGACTTGGTGCTGAAATGAAAAAGGCCATAGTGAGGTAACTCTGAGAGGCGGATTTCTGTACTACTGGTTAGAAAACATTTTTTAAAACAGATTGCTTTTCTTCCCCCTGCCCCGCTCTGCTCCCCCTCTGCTTGTCTTTTATGATTCCCTGTTCAATATTTATTCAGCCTCTGATTATAAACATCTGGCTGACTGTCTGTTTGATCCACACACACACACACACACACACACACACACACATCACCCACGCTTGCCAACATGACCCTGTCCGGCCCAGACGGAGGAAGACAGAAAGAAAGCTCTTGTTGTCCCTTTCAATGTCCAGAATGTTGTGTGCCTGGCCTTCTCTCTCCCCTTCACTCTCTCCCCCATCTCTCTCCCCCATCTGGTTCCCACATCCCCCCCCCCCCTCTCTCTCTCACTAGGTGCTGGGGTTAATGGCTTCCTATCTTTCTTGATAAGAACTCATTCTCTTCTATTACCAGAGCCTTCTAGAGGGCCTGCAACACACACGCACTCACTCACGCACGCACACACACACACACACACACACACAGATATACACAGAAACACACAGACAAACACACACAGATACACACAGATACACAGACACACACACACACACACACACACACACACACACAGACAGACTGAGACACACACACACGCACACAGAAACAGACAGACAGGGACACACACACAGACACACACAGACAAACACACACACATACAGAGACAGACAGACAGACACACACACACAAGACACACACACAGACACAGACAGACACACACACAGACACACACACACAGACAGACACACACACATACACACACACACACACACACACACACACAGACAAACACACAGAGGCATGGGGTCTGAATCAATGTTTGGCCTAATGAGGTAAAAAACAGCTGTAGTTGTGTTTCCCTGGTCAACTCTATCAAACCAATCAGATCTACCTGTCAGATTCACATCTATCCATCTACCTACCGCATGGGGCTGAGATATAGCACCCGAGAGAGAGGGGGAGAGAGAGGGGGAGGGAGAGGGGGAGAGAGGGGGAGGGAGAGGGGGAGGGAGAGGGGGAGGGAGAGGGGGAGAGGGAGGGGGAGGGACGAGGGAAAGACAGAGGAGGAGGTAGAGAGAAAGAGGGCCTGCCAGACATAATACTGATTAAACTAGCACACATAAAGAGACACACACATGCAAAAGAATACATGCACCTAGACACACACACACTCAAAAGCATGCACGCGCACAAAGACACACACACACACACACACACAAATGCACAATGCATCCACTCATAGCTCTGTATACATGCAGACGTACACAAAGAAAGTCAAAGAAATGAAAGCGCCAGTCCTTACACAAGACCAGGTTATCTATTTAGCCCATCAATGCAGTTGTCTCATGGTTTCTAGGTCATTAAACCCGAGAGGAAATACAATTCTGAGAAAGCTACAAAATGGAGGACAGACCGCTTGCCTGTTTTAAGTAGGTCCATGATGGCCTGGGTCAAAATGGATAATCATTTACAAGATGCTTATCGCCAGTCTTCTGCTGCTATCTCTGTGTATGGAACAGACTAGTCCACTTTCCAGACATGAATAATATATATTGTGTTGTATTCCAGGAGGATCAGAGGTCTGACAGCTGAAAGCTGATGACCAGTTAATAATAAGACTTGTGTTTTCCCCAATTCCATATTTAAACAAAATAAGATTGAGGTAAGTCCAGGGAAAATGTTTGACTCTGTTTGGGGTGTTATTTTACGCAACTTGAGAACATCGGTAGAAAAATAGGAAATAACTGAAGGAGGGGAATATTCCTCTATTGCTCCAGACTGGCCATAATCTGTCATCAGCAGGGCTCGGCGAAGCGATCTTTGTCACTATCGCGGGGGCACTGATATCACACCGTTACCGATTTCCCGGGCTATTTATGGATATCTGTGCAAGCGCCTCAGTTTGGGGTTGAGCCTCATAGTGGGTGTTTCCATTTCATTTTACAGGCTGAACAATGTGATATGGAAGCCCACTGCCACTGAAACTCACAGACTAGAAGTGTTTCAAATCAATCACATTTTAAAGACAGAGAGTGAATGACAGATGGACGTTATTCAATATATAGAAAGAAAGAGAGAATGATAGATAGAGATGATAAAACATGTAAAGAGAAAGAAAGAACAATATATCCCATCCTCTCTCCTCTGGTTCTCCTCTCCTTCTCCCTTTCCCATCCTCTCTCCTCAGTTTCTCCTCTCCTTCACTAGTTTCTCAGTCTCCCAGTCTCTTCACTAGTGTGTTTTAGATCAGACTGTGTAGCAAACTCTTCCTAAACTGTGATTGCCGTCAGTAGACTAGCTTCCCTATATTTCTCTGCCAGTCCAAAACATCCTTCTTTGGTTGTTTACTTAAAATGCAACTCTAAGATGTGAAATAAAAAATAGGACATTTTTAAAATATTGCTACCCAATCTATGATAAAATATAATACAAAAATATGTTTAATAAAATCAGCTTACAAATCAATTCAAAACTATTATATTGAATTAAGGCAATAGAACTGAGACATGACAAAACATTTCTTCAAATTTATTTTAGTGTCATTTTGAATGTTGAATTAAATGTCCTCTTGGAGGGCTGCACACAACCTGACAATCTTAGACACTGGGAACGAAAAATAAGAGTTATTATTTAAAGGAATTATGTTTTAGTGTCACATGAAATGTGAAATCAAATCCAGTTCTGAGCAAAGCAAAATCTGTGCAACAATATCAAAGAATCAAGCAAATGTCAACTGTCACATTTCAAAAGCAATCACTTCGTACTTCATTCCAACTCGGGCATACTGCAAGGACATTCCGTGGTGTTTTGGAGACCCATGTACACCCAGCTTCCCTACTATGATTATTTGTTTAAAAAAAGCAAAACGCGGGGACAGGGAGGGAATATGTTTACAATTGGTGGAGAAAGGAAGATCAATATGCAAATGAGTCGTGTTATTGATTGTAAATTAACTTTCAATTAGCAGAAACAGAGGGACATTTAACTGGGCAGTTAGCTCACTATAGGAATGGGATGAACATTTATTGATACACTTTAGCAGTAGTGGCTGTTTAACCATTGATTTGGTCATTTGTGATTCCATTGCTATGCTGCAGGCTCTGACACACCTTTATAGAGAAACACACACACACACAAACACACACACAAACAAAAATTCCTGGGAAAGTCAGAGAAGCAGTATGTACGAAACTGTATGAGTGTGTGTGAGTGTGTGTGTTTCTACACAAATCCCTTTAGACCTAATCAGGTAATATACCTTTTGTTTTAGGAGCTCATTGATGGATGAAATCTTTATGTGTTGTATTGATTGGACAATGTTAACACACACACTTACACTGACATGCAAGGACACACACACACACCCACACACACTCACACTCACACAGACAAACACACACACACACACACACACACACACACACACACACACACAGAGACAGACAGACACATTCACACACACACACACACACACTCACACACACACACTCACAGACATTCACACACAGACACTCACACAAAACACACACACACTCTCACAGACATTAACACACAGACACAGACAGACACACACATACACACACACACAAGACACACACTCACACACACAGACATTCACACACAGACACTTACAAAAACACACACACACACACACTCACAAACATTTACACACAGCCACACACACACAAGACACACACACTCACACACACAGACACAGAAACACACAGACACACACACTCACACAAAGACAATGACACACACATAGACACACACGCTCACAGACACACACACACACACACACCCACACTCACAGACATTCACACACAGACACCCACACAAAGAAACACACACACACACTCACACAAAGACACACACACACACTCCTGCCCAGGACGAAGTACATCACTTAACAGTTAATCAATGGCAGCTTAAGACTCCTGCTCTCCCCCGAACACCTCTATTACAGGGGTAGGGACCACTCGACCAGACACGCCAACGCATACACTCTGCAGTGTGTGTGTGTGTGTGTGTGTGTGTGCTCGTGCATGCGTTTGTCCATAAGAGGAGATTACAAAGCACTGGAGGAACTTCATCATGGCTCAGGGGGTGTGAGTGGATGGTGTGTGAGCCCTGAGATATCCAAGGGTTCGGCTTCAGAACCACGTTTCAGTTCCCTTGGTGACACAGTGTTTCTGGACAGGACTGTCAGAATGCTGGTCCGTTTCTCCACCCGAAGGACTGGCATACCAACCCGCACCACGGACCTGATGCTGGGCAACACAGAAGACAATGTGTGTGTCTGTGTGTGTGTGTGTGTGTGGCCAACATGATCTCAGTTTCTTACTGATGAATTTGATGTTGGTCCTCTATAAGAAAAAACGACTACATGTGAAGTGAAGGAATGAGCGTTACGGGAAGATTATTATGGCCTCTTTAAAGAATGGTTAGGGTTAGGCATTCATTTTGAATGGTTGAGGTGAGCATAGGAGTTAGGGTTAAGTTCAGGCTTACGTATTAATACCAAAGTTATTTTTCAAGGTTTGGTCAAAGTCAGGTCCTTAAAGGATCTCCTGTACACCACAGGAACTGTCCTGGGTCTCACAAATGTCTCCAGGGACCTCCCGATGTTTCGCGCATTTGTTCAAACCCAGGACTGGCACACCTGCACGAACGGAACCAGGTGGGTAGGAAAGAAAAAGTGCCATAGTTTTTGGAGTGCCAGCCCCAGTCTGTTCAATGTGACGGTTTAAACCTGCGCGCTTCTGCACGAGCCTCATATGGATGCTTTACAAGGACAAACGCGTAAAATGTACTGTACATCCATAAACTGACATCAGGCTTGTGGGTGTGTGTGTGGCTGTGTTTGCGCGCGTGTGTGTGTGGGCGGCCGCGGCTGTGCGTTCTCCTTGCTGTCAACAGGTTAATACATAAAGAAGTGAAAACTGCAATCAAATTATAAAAAGTCAATTCATTTATTGCTGCATATGAGGGAAAAAAACACTCCAAACCCACTCAATGGATGGATCACTGCAAATGACGGCACACACACACACACACACAGACACACACAGACACACAGACACACAGACACACACACATACCCGTGTTGGGCCTGACAAAATATGGCATATTAGTGAATATGTTATTTTTTTGCCTGGGTTGCAAAACTGACCCCGTTTTGGTGAAGTGTAGAGTCAGCAAATACAGAGATGCAGCTATCTGGTTCAATTTACCGATGAATTAATCTGAGCTTCAATGATAACCGCTCCTATCACAGTATGCTCCCTTAAACCGCATCTCCCCCCTCTCAATATCGCTTCTTCTCTCTCTCTTTCCCTCCCCCCGTCTCCCACTTTCCTAACTTCTCCCTCATGAATGTGTACTTGTGGATGTGGTTGTGCGTGTGTTTGTCTTTGAAGCGTTCACTATGGACGGGACAGTAGCCAATTACACTAAGGTGTGAGTGGAGCTGAGCCTTACCGTTTAAAGAGATGAATCAAGGTCAAAGGATTATGCTAATTGATTGTATAAATGTGTCTGTGTGTGTCGTCAGCAGGTGGAAGCTGCTGTCAATCAGAGTTATCGCTTTCGAAACATACAAACACACTTTATAAGTCGGCCCATTCAGTCCCCAGTTAATCTCCGCTACCTTCGGCTCAACTCTGGCTGCAACTGACTGGCTTCTTGGCTGCCTTAAATTTTCAACTTTGTGTAACTGGTTACAAAGAAACAGCCGTTCAGCTTATATATGACGGTCACAAGATCCTTCAGAACGTCAGACATTTAGACCCAGTTGTCAGTGCTGCCCAACCCAAGGCTGATTTTGACAGAAAAGACAACCCGACAAGTGAAGACTGGCATCAGGGCGAGTTCCTGTACATTTTGGCTGGAAAAATTGGAAAAAACAAACAAATGCATTTTTCTAAAACCACATTCCATTGGAAAACCATACAGAAGATCAGAAGAGAACTGCTTGAGACAGAAGCTCTCATGTCTTGTAAGACAGTTGGATGTGCAAAATTGATGTCAACTGTCAGCTGAAACAGCACCTGTGACTGCCTGTAACTTCGGCAGGAATTTTAATTGAGAAGCCTATTAATTAGTTAATAATAGCTACTTATGGTGAATCATCTTTCTATTTCCCACTCTGTTCATTCTGTACTGGATAATTAGTTAATTAATTAAAGCTAATTAAGCTCAGTTTATTTCTCCCTCTGTCCTAACCTTAGTGTTTTTCTTCTGCCTCCTACCATCAGGCAGGCGGTACAGGTCTCTTCGTTCCCGCACACCAGCAGACTCAGGAACAGTTTTTTTTTCCCATCTAATGTAACCCAGCAGAACTCTGTGACCCATCCACCATACCCATCCATCCACTGCTTAGTACTGCCTCTCAGGTATCTTGTTGCACTAGTCTCTTGTACATCTGGACTCTGACACAGCCTTGCAAAGTCTGATAAGTTCTCAGTTGTTACATGTACATGTCTACCCCAGGAACTTCTTCACCGCTATCCCAGCATTTCAGCTGCACATGCCCCCTGGCACCTTCACTTTGCCTGCACTGCACATTTAGAATGTCCATTGTACTCGCATTCTTTTTTGCACATTTAGAATGTCCATTGTACTCGCATTCTTTTTTGCACATTTAGAATGTCCATTGTACTCGCATTCTTTTTTGCACATTTAGAATGTCCATTGTACTCGCATTCTTTTTTGCACATTTAGAATGTCCATTGTACTCGCATTCTTTTTTGCACATTTAGAATGTCCATTGTACTCGCATTCTTTTTTGCACATTTAGAATGTCCATTGTACTCGCATTCTTTTTTGCACATTTAGAATGTCCATTGTACGCGCATTCTTTTTTGCACATTTAGAATGTCCATTGTACTCGCATTCTTTTTTGCACATTTAGAATTGCCATTTGTACATGCATTTCCCTCATTGCACGAATATACATTTCCCACATGTACATCCATATACTTAATACTTGTAAATGTTCTGCCCTTTTCTATTTGCCTACATTGCCCATTTGCACTGTATTTGCCCTCAATGCGCATCAACACATTCCACTTGTAACATACACTATACCTAATACTTGTACATTTCCTGCCCTCTTCTATTTGCACTCCTGGTTGGATGCTAACTGTATTTCGTGGTACTGTACTCGTACTGTTCAATGAGAATAAAGTTGAATCTAATCTCTCCCTGTCTCTCTCTCTCTCTGTCTGTCTGTAAATCACATTGTTCTATGTGTCTGTATATCTCTTTCCATTTGTTCCTGTCAGATTAATTTAGTGGCGTGACGTAGCAACGGACATATTCTCAAGGCGTACCTCTCTGTCAGAATGGACCACTGTGACTGTGTATGTTTTGCTGTGCATGGCATTTGTGTGTGTTTTAATGGCATGAGTCTGTGTGTGTGTGTGTGTGTGTGTTCGTCTGGGGTTACTTAGAAGGGGAAAGCCCCTCTTGCCTCCCTGTCTCCCCTCTAAGGCCTTAGAGATTCCTGCCGCCAAAAATCAATGTGTGCGTGTGTGTGTGTGTGTACATGTGTGAATGAGTGTTTGTGAGTGTGTGGACGTTCCGAGCGCCTCTCAAGGTTTTGTAAGACAAATCTCTCCAGTGCTCCACCGCTTGAGCGTTATTGAACTGGGGTTCGATCCCTGACCGCGGTGAATAATGCAACACAGACTACTGCTCACTTACCAGTGCCCCAAAGCATTAGTGTGTGTGCGCGCGCGTGTGTTAGGGGGCGGCCATTTTCACAAATGCAACCGGGCATTTCCTTGACGCCTGCTAACCCTCCTTAATCTACTGTCAGAAGGATGTACTCCCAAAGTGACACTGACCGTGTGCGCTAGGGGAGTGTGTGTGTGTGTGTGCGCGCTAGGGAAGTGTGTGTGTGCACTAGGGGAGTGTGTGTGTGCGCTAGGGGAGTGTGTGTGTGCGCTAGGGGAGTGTGTGTGTGTGCGCGCTAGGGGAGTGTGTGTGTGTCCACTAGGGGAGTGTGTGTGTGCTCTAGGGGAGTGTGTGTGTGCACTAGGGGAGTGTGTGTGTGCGCTAGGGGAGTGAGTGTGTGTGCACTAGGGGAGTGTGTGTGTGTGCACTAGGGGAGTGTGTGTGTGTGTGTGCACTAGGGGAAGTTGTGGAGACATACTCAAACAGACAAAGCTAGCGTGCACTTCGGCACACACACACTGACTCGTCGTCACATCCGCAGAACTCCACACACACAGAAACACACACACACACACACACACACACACACACACACAAGTGTGTATTTCCCGTAATTAAAAAAGAGAATTTCACATGGGGGGGGGTTGGTTCTAACATACACCAAGCAGAGTGATATGTCACATTAAATACAGACCACAGCAGATACACTCGGCCTCTCCATAACCTCAGGTAGGATACAAGCCTGGAGGCCAAGAACATAATGAGAACAACTTACAGTAATTACAATGACGACAGATGATGTGTGTGTGTGTGTGTGTCTGAATGTGTGTTATGAGCACATGTGTTTCTCTACACTAATTTAAATGATGGGAGATGGCATCAACCATGTGTCCTGGTTGATATGGCTTGAGGGAGAGACAGTGGAGGACAAGCGTGTGGCGGCTGTGTGGGTTGACAGGCCGTTCGTGGTCACTGACCAGTGGGAGCCTCTTCAGACACAATCAACCTGAACATTGCTTATGAGGCAATTAAAATGAACGTCAGTTTCCGCACGAGATACCCCTCTCGCTCCTCCTCGCTCCTCCTGCTCCTCTCTTATCATCCTCCACCTCCTCCCGTCTAAAAACAACACGGTTGGGTTAAATATGAAAGATGTAATGAAATGCATTGATGTCGTGCGGTGCCTGTCATGATGAACGTGTGTGTGTGTTCTGTTTGAGCTGTGATGGCAGGGCCTCTCGGAGCATGTTGTTCGAGACTGTAAAACACACAACAAAGGGCTTGTGAATGACATGGACGCTGTTTGCTATCGAGCAGCTCAGCTAACATTACATGACGGGGGTCTCAAATCCAAATCCCTAGTCGCACCCCCCCCCCCCAGCACCTGCCCCCCACCCCACTCAGACACACAGCGCCAAAGCTTCCTCAAGTTAGTGACTATTAACCACAGCTATTGGTAATCAATACTAGCTGTCAATTCCATACTTTGTTCTGACAGATGAAATGAGAGAGAAGGGAAGAAAAAAGAGAGGGAGAGATAGGAAGAGTTGAGGGAGGTATATTGGAGAGGAGGTGAGGAAAGGGAGATAAACCTCTGCTTGAAAAAAGAGAGAAAACCATGTCTTTATATAAAACAGTATTCTTCTCAGCTAAGAGCCCTTGACTGACCTGTGAAGAAGCTAAAGCAGAGACTCTTTACTGACAAACACACAATGCCTTCTACTCACACGGAGAACGGAACAGAAACATTCAAACTGTAGAGGTGAAACAAACCAGGTAGGCCAAGGTTAGCTTACACTCAGATCATCTCTGAATGGAGTGAGGTTGGAGGAGGACAGAGAAAAGACAAAAAGGAGATGGGTGGAGACAGGAGGTATAGGAGATGGAGGGTGAAGACTGGAGGTATGAGAGATGGAGGGTAGAGACAGGAGAGCCAATGTGAGTAATGTTTAAAGAAGAGAGATTTGTATGTTTCTCTGTATCATCATGGCCTCACAGTAGCTCAGTCTGCTTAAGGCCAGTGTGTGCGTTGCTAGGCAACCCTGGATGCCCTATGTTATCATTTAACTGACACTGTATTATTAACCATCATATAACTGACACTGACCACTGTATTATCGACCATAATGCAACTGACACTGACCACTGTATTATGAACAATAATGCAACTGACACTGGCCACTGTATTATCAAACATCTAACTGACACTGGCCACTGTAATATCAAACATCTAACTGACACTGACCACTGTATTATGAACAATAATGCAACTGACACTGGCCACTGTATTATCAAACATCTAACTGACACTGACCACTGTAATATCAAACATCTAACTGACACAGTCCACTGTATTATCAAACATCTAACTGACACTGACCACTGTATTATCAAACATCAAACTGACACAGTCCACTGTATTATCAAACATCTAACTGACACTGACCACTGTATTATCAAACATCTAACTGACACAGTCCACTTCATCATTAAGTCCTTTTCCTGCTCTCTGGAACTTAGTTGAAATTATGTCAACCACAAAGCTCAGTGAATTTCAAAGGAGGTGGAGTCATGTTTTAGCAACGTTTTAATATGCAAACACAGATGCCAGTACACACACACACACACACACAGCAGGCATAAGGCTTTGTAATGTAAATATGTGTAATGTGGCATCGGTCAGGTATGCTAATGTTGGATAATCAGGAGCTAATTATAAACTTCAGTGGGTACAAAACCTCTGACTGGAACATGAGGGAACAATTTAGCCCTGGTATTACCCTGGACCAAAGGGAAACTCTGTCGAAGAACAACAATCAGCGCGACCCACACCGCCCAACACACTAATTCAAAAATACTTTATGGTCAAACGGCCCTTTTCAGAAGTAGACCTGCTGGTCGTTTTTTTTTTTTTTTTTCTGCTCTGCACACACACTGACCACAAAGTAATTATAATTCACTTGGATGGAATTATTTAAAAATGACTCTATCTTTTCACTCTCCCGTCATCCAGAATATGGTTTGGGTAAATTGCTACTTGCTGAAAATATAATAATACCCAGGCGAAAGTGTCTTATTTTCATTTGACAAATTATTAAAAATAGAGGGATATTGTCTCCATTTAATTGTACAGCAATAAAAGCTATAAGGCCTATTGAGTCCCCCCCCGAGAGTGATCATGTCATCAATCTCTTCATGGGATTTTCCTTCGGAAAGAACTTTTTCCGAGCCGGGAATACATAATTCATATTTATCGTCATTCCTGGATGGAAATACACACCGGTCCTAGATTTTTCTTCAAAACATCCTTTCCGGTGAGTTTGGTAGACCTCCATTGGCCTGGGCATTCCAGCGGAGCAGCCGGCCCGGCTGGGCAGTCGAAAGAAAATGTATGCCGCAGCATTAGTGGGAACGGCAGAGGGAAGGAGGTGGGTCTGGGTGTGTAGCACAGCGCTCGCACTCCACTAAACATACATGGATGCCCCCGTAATGGCCACAAATTACTGAGACAAACCTTGGGAATAGAGAGAGAGAAGGAGAGAGAGAGAGAGAGAGAGAGAGAGAGAGAGAGAGAGAGGGACAGGATGGATGTGAGATGTAACCACTGTAATTGCTAAACCTCCTCATTGCTCCCAAAAAAGACGGGAGAGAGAAAAGAACTATAGAGAGAAAACTCTATTGGTTTAAATTAGTCTCAGTGTCATCACATCGCAATGCAGGGAGGACAGGACAGGAGAGGAGAGGAGAGGAGAGGAGAGGACAGGAGAGGAGAGGACAGGAGAGGAGAGGGGAGAGGAGAGAGGAGGACAGGAGAGGAGAGGAGAGAGGAGGAGAGGAGAGGAGAGGGGAGGGGAGGAGAGGGGAGGAGAGGAGAGAGGAGGACAGGAGAAGAGAGGAGAGAGGAGGAGAGGAGAGGAGACGGGAGGAGAGGAGAGGACAGGAGAGGACAGGAGAGGGGAGGAGAGGGGAGGACAGGAGAGGACAGGAGAGGGGAGGACAGGAGAGTGGAGGAGAGGACAGGAGAGGGGAGGGGAGGGGAGGGGAGGTGAGGGGAGGTGAGGAGAGGGGAGGAGAGGACAGGAGAGGGGAGGAGAGGGGAGGACAGGAGAGGGGAGGACAGGAGAGGGGAGGAGAGGACAGGAGAGGGGAGGAGAGGGGAGGACAGGAGAGCGGAGGAGAGGACAGGAGAGGTGAGGGGAGGTGAGGAGAGGACAGGAGAGGGAGAGGGGAGGTGAGGAGAGGACAGGAGAGGGAGAGGGGAGGTGAGGAGAGCTTGCCAAAGTGAAAACACAGGGATCCTTTTGATGATTATGAACAAAGTTAAAGCAAAAAAAAAGTTCACTAGTCAAGCTACAAGAAAGGATACACAACCACACAGAGACACACACAAACACACACACAGACAAGCAGACCCTGTGTGTGCACCCACACACACACACACAGGGTGTCCATTAAAGCAGTGCCTGGCCCACAGCTGCTATAAGCAAATGGTTAGCATGGATACACTCATCTGACCAAGACAACAAACCTCCTGGAGCTTATCTCTCACAGGAAACAAAGGACACACATGCCCGTACATACACACACACACACACACGCAAACGCACACACACACACACAGGAGCATTTTAAGTGTTTGACCCTCTAAGTCAGCAGGGTCTTTTGTTTAAAAGGGCCACTCAAACAAAAGCAGCTTTCCCCCTCTGCTCTAACACCCAGCAACCAGGGGGGGGGGGGGGGGGTTGGGGGGAGCCACTACTCTTTGAAATAATTACCTCCATAAGATACCATCTCCTTTACCTTTTGTGAGGGACAGAGAAGAGGGGAAAACGGAAGACAGAAAGTGTGGAACGGATGGCGATGGAAGTTATAAAGTTGCTTTCTGCTTGGTCTGGTTCATGAGGTGATTTACTGCCTAACAAGAGTAGGACCGCACACGCGCGCACACACACCGTACACACACCGTACACACACACCACCTTATACTGACCACGACTCGCTCCAGTTTGTGTTAACACACTCATCAACATACAGTAGCGGAGCAGTGTTGAATGTATTTTTTCTTTACTGGACAGGAAGCTGGACATGGAAAGGTACAGGTGATGCAGGATGAGCCGTGGGCAGCAGAACACGCACCAGACCCAGACCAAGACCCTGACCCGGACCCAGCAGCTTAGACAGATTAGACAGCTGGTCACGTTGTCATTGCCTCGCCATCGTCCATTTGTTTCATCGTGAAACCAGGAAGACGGAGAACCACGAAACAAGTCAGTGTCGCGCGGTCTGCAGTTTCATCTGTATCTATTTGACTGTACCCACAGCATCTCTATTCTGTAACTTGGTTACACAAATGATAATCTAATCTGGGCTAACAACTTTTGGACCGGTTTCAAAGCGGCCCGACCGCTTGGATGAACTCTCTATGCAACGTTGTGGAGGAATTCATTGTCACTGTCTGGGATTGGAAATGGCATCCTCTATGAAAGCCATTTCCTTTGCTGCTCCTTCACGGAGCAGAAAGATTTATAGAAACAGACACACAAATAACACACACTCTTGCGCGCACAAACACGAGTTTGGAACGGGTGTTTTTGTTTTACACTTTTTTATGGGGAAACCATTAGGAGCTTGTGTGTTTGTGAAAAGCTGCGTTGGCTGGCTCTTAAGATTACACTGATTTACAAATGGGGGAACTCCACTACAAAACCACATTTAAACACATAAGCAGACACACACAGACACACACACATAGACTCACATACACACACACACACAGACACACACACACACACACAGAGAGGTCTGTGGTGTTTACCTACAGTAAATGGTGGCAACCAGGGAAAGACATGGAGAATAATCTCCACCTAGGGAAAACTAGCATTGGGAGATTTTCCCAGGGAAACACACACACACACACACATACACACACACACACACACACACACACACACATTTTCATGAATGCAATCTCCGGGAAAGTATTCGGGGAGAAAAACATTATTTTCTCTACTACAGCAACTCCACATTCTCCACCTACAAGCAGAATATCTTCCAGTAATTAGACAGTAAAATCAGCATCAAACTTATTTAACGAAATCCACTCCCATGTAAAGTCCTGGGCATTATCTAGCCTCTATTCCCAAATGGGCCCATAATTACCTGGAGGCGAGCCAGAGTTCTGCTTAAACAGAAAGCCACTCAGCACTTCGATACATCAGGTTCATGCAGACCAGCCCCCTTCTGGCAGAGACGGCACAACGCAACGTCAGAGCAGCGGCATGAACGAGCGTGGATACCGCGAACGGCCCAGAATGCATATTTGGCTTTCTTTCCCACGCTCTCCTGTATACAGTCAAACCTGCACCAAAAACGGGGTTCCGGTGCCCCGGTGAAGCAACACCACGGTTGACCGGGAAAGATACAGTCTGGGCAAAAGCGGGGAACGCCGGGAAGCGTGTCCCGGGCGGCGTCTTCACTTCGACCTGCTCTTCCTGAATTCAGTCCCGTGTGGAACGGCGAAACGTTTGTAAAAACGTGAAGACGGTTCATTTTACGTCTGACAGGCCCAAAACGTTCCGTCCACGGGTCGATATGTAAAACATCCTTGAGAGAGAAAGTGTGCGTCTGTGCGTGTGACATTTTTACTTTTCGAGGAGTGTGCAGGAGAACCAGGGTGTGCGTTGAAGTGCACAGTAATGATTTATCTAAGCCGGCTGGTCTCATGGACCTTAAACCTCAATGGAACACCTTTGATCCACTTCTAATTGAAACCAAATGTATAGACTCCCTCTCACTGTCTATCTGTGTCTCCCTCTCTCTCTCTCTGCCTTCCATTCTCCATACGGTCAAGGCTGTGTGTGTGTGTGTAGAAAGAGAGCAGCTTCAACATGTGGTTCTCAGCACTGGACCCATCTGGTTTGCGAGCCCATATATAAACAGGACACTTTGGGGAGCACAGATTAATGTCTAACACACACACACACACACACACACACACACATTGGCCCGCCCCCCCCCTCTCGACAGGTCAAGCAAAGCAAAAACAAGTTAACCACTCATTTCACTGTGCCACATTAGCATAGGAGTTATTATATAATGGACTATGACTGTCTTCTGGTTTAAATTACAGCTACCCCAACCCCACCCCCCCCCGACACACACACACACACACACACGCACGCACGCACATACACACACACACCGTAACCCCCAACTCAAAGAAAGCGATTAATCTTTTTTTTGTCTTTCAAAATGTTTTACAGTTCTGTTACACTTATTAGCTGCTGGCAGACCCTGTGCTTTTAAATGAAAGCCAAATTGCTTTGGTCATGAGAAAGGAAATGAAGGCTCACTCCAGGGAGAGGCGTGTGTGTGTGTGTGTGTGTGTGTGTGTGTGCGCGTGTATGCGTGTGTATGTGTGTGTGTGTGTGTGTATGTGTGTGTATGCGTGTGTATGTGTGTGTATGTGTGTGTATGCGTGCGTGTGTGATCCTCCCAAATGTAGAAGTTAGTAAGTCTGCCTGCTTGGGATGTCCCTGCACAGGGGACATCGGCATGTGTGTGTATGTGTGTGTGCGTGTGTGTGTGTGTGTGTGTGTGAGTCAGTGATACGAGCCCATAGCACCATAATGGGAACAGCATGCTCATTTTGGTGAGATTAGCTGGGTTGGACGGGCAGACTCAGGAGACGGTGGTCTGAGGAGGGAGAGAGGGCGAGGGGTTTTGGGAGAGATGGAGGGAGGTTTCGGCGCAGCGGTGATGGTGATGGTGGTGGTGGTGGTGGGGGGGGGGGGGGGGGTACAGTCCCCTTTTTTAAGACAGCTTACGCTGAAGCACAACGCACACGCGACACATCTCCCAAGCCACAATCCAAGAACGTCCAGGTGCCCCGCCCCGACCCACCACCATCCCCGTTAAGAAGAACCTGCCGTACCTTGCTGCTGAGGGCAGTCCTTGACGTAGTAGAGCTCGTGCAGACTCAGGCTGTCCTCGTCTCCGCCCAGGCCCTGCTGGTGGAGCTGCAGTTTCCTCAGGCCCTCGTTCTGCTGGTGGCGCGGGGAGCGCGCATGCTGCACCAGGTTCAGCCGGGCCTTGGTGGAGTAGTCGCACAGGGCGCAGTAGTAAACGCACTGCTCGCCGACACACCCGCCCTCCTGCTTCTGCAAGTGCTGCGGGTCAGAGGAAAGAGGCGCTCAGAATTCACAGCAGAAACGCGTCTCGTCTCCAGCGGGTGTCCCTGACGAAAGGTGCTCCACACGGGCAGCTTACCTGGCCGTACACTACACACAGCAACCTGGGCTGCTGTTATCTATGGCTAATTGGCCTACACCTGAAACGCAGCAAAGTAGGCAGTTATATCTACAGCTAATCGGCCTACACCTGAAACGCGGTGAAGTGGGCAGATATTATCTACAGCTAATCGGTCTACACCTGAAACACATTAACCTGGGACGCCTTTACCTAGTTGGACCAAAACATCGTAGCTCATGTTTGAAATGAAAAATCTAGGCAGGAGAAAAGAACAAAATGATCCTTCTCTACCTTCATCTGAGTGGACCACAAAACACATCCAGAGGAATTAAGGATGGCCGAAACCAACCGAGGAAGAACCGCAAAGACAACCACCAGAACACAGACAGCAGTCTGTTTGAAAAGGCGCCTCCAGAAGTTCGTTGAAACCAATTGATTATTTCTGAAGGACGACAAGTGTTAGGTGTGTCGCAGATTGAGCGGGTGTGCATGTGTTTACGTGGGCTCCCCGTTTGTCACACAAAGGACAAGAAAAAAAAAGAAACAAGAAACGCAAAACACAAAAAGTCCAAAGGGAGACTGTGGAGCTGTGGGTTTGTTTGTGCGAGAGACGCATCCAGCTCCAGTCATCTTAGTGAACAGCGGGGACGGCACATTCAGTGTGTAGCCATCAGTCGCCAGCTTTAATTCTGACCAACTTCTGTAGCTAACGGCGTTGCAGCCATCCGTGTAGCGCCCCCCCAACCCCAACCGACCTCCCCCAGCCCCCCTCAACACAGCCACATCTACACCCCTCCCCCATCCCCATGCCCCCAGGGAAGCCAAGCATATCAAGTGTGCCTCCATTGCCCCCGGTCTAATGAACAATGCCCAGAAACAAAAGGCCAGGCTGGAGGCTTTATTAACTGATCCTCTGCTGGAACACAAAACAGACCTCAGAGGGGGGGAGGGACAGAGGGAGAGAGATGGAGGGCAGGGGATCGACAAAGCTGCAGGTGTGTGTGTGTTTGTCTGAGTCAGAGAGAAAGAGGAAGACAAAGCAGACTACCAAGGATTAGCCACATAGCTAACATATATATCGCTTCTTCTTTTTCTCCCTCCCCTCTCTCTCTCCTCTGTCCAAAACTCTCTCTCTCTCTCTCTCTCGCTCTCTCTCTGTCTCTTTTTTTTTTCTTCAGAAAAAGTTTTTCTCACGAGGCAGTAGGATGTCTACAGCAGTCAGGGGCCCTTCCAGGGGTCTTAAGTTTTAATTAAGTTGGAGTTGTCAGAAGAAAGCACACACACAAACACACACACACACACACACACACACACACACACACAGAGTGCTGGCCAGCGCTCACGGTCATTAATTATAGCTATCTTTGTTTCTCGGTGAAAGAGAGGCCTCCCCTTCTGCTTGTATAGACAGAGAGCACAGCTACTAACACAGACACTAACCTCTCCCTTCTGCTTGTATAGACAGAGAGCACAGCTACTAACACAGACACTAACCTCTCCCTTCTGCTTGTATAGACAGAGAGCACAGCTACTAACACAGACACTAACCTCTCCCTTCTGCTTGTATAGACAGAGAGCACAGCTAATAACTTCTATCTGCCTGCAACCGAACTCACTGCACAACAAACACTGATTCTTCTACATGCCCAGAAAGAAAGACAAACACTGTTGCCTACCTTTCAATATCTCAGTAAAAGAAGAAAGCAGTGTGACCATCTTAGACTGGGGCATGTTGAAGACATCATGTTAATGTGTCTGTCCTGTGGTAGCGGGACATCGCTATTAACTAGGCCAGATAAACAAGCCATTTACCTTCAGGGCAGCACTCTTTTCAACAGACCCACTCACAATGTACTTGCTTAATTCAACCTCTTCAACTGCATGCGTTAGAATGTGTGTGTGTGTGTGTGTGTTTGTGGTTGTGTGTGTGCATGGACAAGGACTACATATAAAAGTACACTGGAAATTATAATTGTCATTCTCTGAGGCTCTGAGACGGGAGATAAATCGAGTTCCCTTGTTGAGCCAAGACCTTCAGTTAGACATTAGTCATAACAATATACCTTTATCCTTCGTCTGGCTTGGATACGAATCATAACAAAACATCCATTCTCTTTGCCTCTCGTGAAAAGGATTCAACTCAGACTTGAGTACTTAGTGGGCTTCCATATTGAAAAGAGACAAACCCCACTCCTCTTTTATACTTTTAGAAATATTAATTAAAATTTCCATCAGTAAATTCCTGTGCGTTTGTTTAAGGCCATAACTAAAATAATGTCTTTTTTTTTCTTTCCCTTTTAATAGACATCTCTGGTTTAAAGCCAGACTGACATAAAGACAGGCAAACAGACTGGAGAGACAGAGAGAAGAAAACCTCTATACTATACGCAGACAGTGAGCATGGTCTCACTATTGAAAAAGGCTGCCTAAGGCTGGCTAACAAGAGAAGACTACCCACAAATTCAGATGGAAACCGAGCTGCACTTCCTAACCTGCCATGTATGACCACATTAGAGAGAGATGAAGAGAAAGAGGGAGAGAGAAAGAGAGGGAGAGGGTTGATGATTTTAGATTTATATAGAGGACTTCTAGTGGTGCTGGCCTTGGAATGGCTACACACACACGGACCACCTCTTAAATCTCAGAGTTCTCATAATAGCCTTGACGTATAACTTATTTTATTTGCATTTGAATAGTCAAGCGCTATTTCAGCGATCAGCAAACTCCCACCCTGGGTGTATGCGTTTCCTCATCAGGTGCGTGTGTGTGTGTGAGTGTGTGTGTGCATTTCCTTGTCAGATGTGTGTGTGTGTGTGTGCGTGCATTTCCTTGTCAGGGGTGTGTGTGTGTTCATTTTGTTGGCAAACAACCAACAGGCTTAGAACTGCAGAGCTCACGAAGGACAAAATCAGATCCGACTAACGACAGGTCCCTGGGTACCCCTCAAGATGCTAGTGCAGAATCTCTCTATTTTCTGCGGGGGGGGGGGCTGTTTAGGGCAGAGAGAAGAGGGGACTCCCATCATCTGACACTGGGCCCCCCCACCTCCCCCTTCATACAGGGCAAAGCGAAATGTGTACCAGTCAACGACCCCCCCCCCCCCACCCCCCCCACCCCCCCACCCCTCGCCCTTTTTCTCCAAGAGAGGGTTGAGTGTATTTGGGTGTGTGTTCCTTCACAGACAGAAATAGTGTTTTTATTTATGCAGACTTGGATGTTTACAAAACACCTTTCACCCTCCTCCCTCTCTTTCTCCCTCCCTCCCTCACCCTCCTCTCCTCCATCTTTCATTTCTATTTATGATGTATCCGTTTTCCTCTGTGACAAAACAGCTCCACAGAATATTGAAGACAGGAGACAGTTTTTACATATTTTTCTCTTTTGCCATCTCTCGCACTCTTCCTTGTTTCTAATGAAACTTATTTGGCAATAGAACTCTTTCTGATTCAGATTCTTGGTGAAATTGGGGGAAAAAAGGGAAAGGGGAGAAAACTCAGTTTTTAACTTAAACCAGAACACAAATAGGTACACTGAGTCAACAGGATGTCACCCTGTTATTAACCACTAATGAACACGTAGCTAAAATTACCCTTGAGTAACCTGATGCATTAACGTTAATTATGTGTGTGTGTATGGATAATGTGAATATGTTTCTCTATATAAATGGGGACAGAAATATCACCAAACTGGTGTTATACCAGGATTTCCTTTCCCTGTTTTGAAAAAGGCTAGTTTTTAGTTAGCGTGTTAGGCTAGTTTTTGGTTTGCGTGTTAGGCTAGTTTTTGGCTTGCGTGTTAGGCTAGTTTTTGGTTTGTATATTAGGTATAGCGTTACAGTTCTGATTGGGGTTAGGGTTAGAAAAAAGTTTTTCAAGGAATAAAAAGAAACATTTATTTTAGTGTTACGAACAGAATGTAGTCTTTGCCTGGGGGGAGAAGTCTCTTTTTGCCACTAGGGGGCACTAATACAGAAAGTGATTGGCCAGGTCACATTTTTGGTTCACATTACAGTTAAATCCTAATGTGATGTAGATTCACCAGTATACAGTACCAGTCAAAAGTTCAAGTGAATGGGTAAGTGTGACCAAACCTTTACTGTTACTCTGAATAGACTAGCACAATAAATATGTTGGAAGAATATTTTCTTGTATGTGTACATCCATCCAATGTTTTTTTTTACATTTTAGAATCAACTTTCTTTGCCTTTATCTGACAGAAAGCCAAGAGTTGTCGCACATTTGACATATAATGTTCGCTATAAAATATTTCAACAGATTGAATTTGCCCACATTGAAGGCTTGGACGTAATGTCAATTTTATGTAAATAATAGAAATCACCAAGTTAAGATAAACACGTGTCAGGGACTGAGCTTTTTAAACAGGGTCAGTAGAAATAGCTCAGCAAAAACAAGCCATACAAACATCTTCATACATTTATGCAACTCACAGCCACCCTGTGTGTGTTTCAGTAAAAGCAAACAACATTTTCCCGGTTTATCAAGAAGACTCTACGTTCCAGAGAGGTGGTCGTTCCGTTTCTCAAGCCCGCTGACAGTTGTCCACACACAGATACTATTCTCTCTCCATGAACACTCCAGACGGAGGGCCTGAAACCAGATCCAATGTCACTTGCCTGATCTGCACTAGCTTGATAGGCGGCCTTGTCTTCCTCTATCCATCAACAACAAGGTTATTTTTCGTGCCCCTTTCAGAACATCTGTGTGTGAGCCAGGAGTTTTTAAATTTAGGATCAAGTGTTTTGCTGGATTTTCTGAAGGCCCGTTCCTCGCATCGACTTGGCAGACTCAACAAAAAAAGCAACAACAACAGTGTTCTTTTCTGTTTTTAAACTAATCCCATAGGAGCTCGCCATGTCTCTGCTCTTTCCATGCAAGCTACTAAAGATTGTTGCCATGACATGCAGTTACTGCTTCTGGTTGCCAAAGAGCTGCAGTTAGTAGCTGGTGGCTCTCTCTTCTTTGGTCCTAAAATCCTTAGTGTGATTCGTTATAACCGCTGTTCAGGGGCAATTGTAAGTTAGTTCTTTCTGTGCCCGTTTATCTTTGTTCCAAGCAAGCCGCTGTCTTCTGACATTACAGTACATACAATTTTAAATAATACCGTATGGGGCTTTGGGTTTCTCCAAACGAACACTGCTGGTTCTGTGTGCGCTACATTCGTAACTTGCACCTACTGAGTTTTTATTTTTGATTTGCTTATCATTTACTACGATAACCTTGGTCTTTCAGGTGTATGTCCATCATTGTGTGTGTGTGTGTAGACCTGCTGTAATACACCGTAACCCCTCCCCCCAGAGCCCAACCAGCTTCCGGTGTAACTCTATAGTCCCGGCAGCCCCCCAGGGACTGCAAAAAAAAAAAAAACATCCCGCTACAACAAAAGCATGTTTTGTTCCTTGAAAGTATTTTAAACACATACCAGTTCTCCTTGGAGGCCTGCCAAATGTGGGATTCCATCAGTGCCTCCCTCCCTAACACATGTTAGCAGTAACCACCGTTAGCCCCCAGCAGTAGATATAACGCCCTATCGCTGCTGTTAGGACCACTGGCAACCTGGCTCAAACATTCCTGCGGGAGAGAGGTATGCCAACTCTACACACACGTGCGCTCGCACGCACACGAGCTAACACACGAGAGCACACACACACAAGCACACACACACACGAGAGCACACACACACAAGCACACACACAAGCACACACACACACAAACACGAGAGCACACACACCTAAGCGCACACACACAAAAGCACACACACACACACACACAAGCTCACACACACACACAAAAGCACACACACACACAAGCACACACACACACACAAGCTCACACACACACACACACGCACAGGTATTCAAAGACACCCTCATTTTCTATCTTTCAAACTCTCTCTTTCTCTCCAGCCCCGGCTTTCACAAATCTAAAGGAATGTATCCAAGAGCGCTAAATTGCTTCTCCTATTTATTCTTCCCTCTCCCCATCGCATGTGATTATATGCTGTGGTTTTCCAGCCAGTCCGTTCCAGTCCGATCCGGGGCCAGGGCAGGGCTCTGGTGCTCGGCTTAACGCAGGTCATGTAATAATAATAATCATCTTGCAAATGGCCGCCAAGCCAAACAAATGAATTAGCACAATGACTCTTTGACTGGCTGGCCCTTTGGTCGGGCAACTCCTCTCCCTGCCGAGGCTTGCCGGGAGTGTTCTGGGAGCCGGGGTGAATACAGCGACCGCGCCCAGGCTGGGCGTGTCCACGGGCGAATGTCCCCGTAGCGCGGCTGCTCACGTCAAACGGCCCGGGTGTCTTCGCAGACCTGTTATTTCCCCCTAAGCCCCGGCTGCTGAGCTCATGGTGACCATCTCCGGACCAGTCGCCGAGGCCGACAACACGCCAGCACCTCAGCCTCACCCTCCCCCTGAACCCCTCTGTTCGGGTGGTACTCCGCGGCCAACCCCCCCACCCCACCCCCACGCTGCTCTCAACCTCGTACAGCCAGCGTGCACACGCACATGCGCACATGCACATCTTTTAGGGGAGACGTAAACGCGTCTGACACTCCGGGACAGAGGTCAATCTGAGGTTTATGGCTTTCTGACCCTACGCCCCTCCCAACCAGAAAACATGACTTCACACTCAAGCAAGCTAGCTGACATATTGAAAACAGGCAGGCTACAGAGTGACAAAGAATGAAAATGAGTAATTCAATGGATTTTAAGTGTATTTTCAGCTAATTCAGCTAATACAACACAGTCAGCAGCACTGAATTTGCCTGGTGATGTGGCACCTATTTAGTCGGATCATCACATACAGAGGATGTAAAAAGTCTACACATGCCTGTTAAAATGCCAGGTTCTTCCAGGTGATGTAAAAGAATGAGACAAAGATAAATCATGTCAGAACATTTTTCACTTTTAATGTGACCTATAATGTGAACTATTCAATTGAAAAAAACCTGAAATCTTTGAGGGGGAAAAATGAAAAATAAAAACCTTACAACAACCTAGTTGCCAATCACATTAAAACTCATGTTAAATAGAAGTCATTACACACCTGCCATCACTTTAAAGTGACACTGATCACAGTTCTCACAGTTTTCTTAGTTGCATCTCAGAGCAAAAGCCATGGTCTGCAGAGAGCTTCCAAAGCATCAGAGCATCAATGACAGGAGTAGGATACTTTTTTTTTTTCCAAAGCATTAGATATACCATGGAACACAGTGAAGACAGTCATCATCAAGTTGAGAAAATTACCAAGAACTGTATGTCCCTCCAAAATTGATGAAAAGATTAGAAGAAAACTGGTCAGGGAGTCTTCCAAGAGGCCAACAGCAACATTAAAGGAACTGCAGGAAATGTTGGCAAGTACTGGCTGTGTGCTACATGTGACAACAATCTCCTGTATTCTTCATATGAATGGGCTATGGGGTGGGGTGGCAAGACGGAAGCCTTTTCTTACAAAGAAAAACCTCCAAGCCCGGCTGAAGTTTGCAAACACAAACATGAAGTCCAAAAGCACGTGGGAAAATGTATTAAAACCGAGGTTGAACTTTTTGGCCATCATTCCAAAAGGTATGTTTGCCACAAAAACAAGACTGCACATCACCCAAAGAACACCATACCCACAGTGAAGCATGGTGGTGGCAGCATCATGCTTTGGAGCTGTTTTTCTTCAGCTGGAGCCGAGGCCTTAGTCAGGGTGGAGGAACAATTCCATATACCAGGCAATTGTGGCACAAAACCTTCAGGTTTCCATTAGAAAGATGAAGATGAAGAGAAAGTTCACATTTTAGCACGACAATGACCCAAAGCATACATCCAAATTCACAAAAGCATGGCTTCACCAGAAGAAGATTAACCTTTTGGAATGGTCCAGCCAGAGCCCAGAACTGAATCCAATTGGACATCTGTGGGGTGATCTGAAGAAGGCTGTGCACAGGAGAAGTCCTCACAATCTGACAGATTTGGAGCGCTTTTGCAAAGAAGAGTGGGCAAATATTACCACGTCAAGATGTGCCATGTTAATAGACTCCTACCCAAAAAGACTGAGTGCTGTAATAAAATCAAAAGGTGCTTCAATAAAGTATTAGTTTAAGGGTGTGCACACGTATGCAACCAGGTTATTGTGAGGTTATTGTTTTTTATTTTTCCCCCTCAAAGATTTCAGTTTGTTTTTAAATTGAATTGTTCACGTTATAGGTCACAGTAAAGGTGGAAAAAGTTCTGACATGATATATCTTTGTCTCGTTCTTTTACATCACAAGAACCTGGCATTTTAACAGGGGTGTATAGACTTTTTATATCCATGGTATGTATATATATATATATATATATATATATATATATATATATATATATATATATATATATATATATATCCTAGAGATTAACCATATTTCGATTATATTAATCTCAGTTTGTTTAAACATAAACTGAAGATATTTTATTTGCATATTTCCCTCAACCTTTTAGCTTAATCCCTGAGTTGAACCAGAGAGACAGCAGAGCACAAACACATATACACACACACAAACACACACACACACACACACACACACACACACAGACACACACTAGTGAAGATTCTCGTCAGCAGAGCAAACTCCCCTTGTCTTTGTAATGGAGTTGTATTTACATTAAGGAGTTTTAGACTGAGGCACTCCAACACTTAGTTCCCATTAGACTTCCTGGCCTGCCCATTAGGCCTGGGAGCTCTGGTTGTCTTCACTACCAGGTGACAAAGTCCAGAAGCCGAGGGAAGGGGCTCTACTGGAACAGTATCCCAGAGACTGCTGATGCAAGCATACATCGTGTCTGAGGAAAGATTCTCTGAACGTGTCATTTTCCAGAAGTCTTTGTGTTCCATGTCTAACTCTGTGAAGGATGAACACAGGGAGAAGAGTGTTCACATGTCTAACTCTGTGAGGGCAGAACACAGGGAGAAGAGTGTTCACATGTCTCACTCTGTGAGGGCAGAACACAGGGAGAAGAGTGTTCACATGTCTAACTCTGTGAGGGCAGAACACAGGGAGATGAGTGTTCACTTGGATAACTAATGGCACATTCCTAGGGTGGCTGTAAAGGACATTGGTGAATTAGCGGGAAAACAAAAGGAGCTTATTGGGTTAGCGTAAAACAAAAGGTGCTGTGGACAAGACAGCGGTCTGTGGAGATGGAGCAGGGATGACACAGAGGCTGGATCACGGCGCGGGGAATCCTCAGGAGACCAACAACTCCATGACCGAACTGAAGAGCCACTCAAAATGTCAGAGCAGCTTCTTTATGCAGCTAGGAGCTCAGCTGTACTGAAATGTAAATGTAATGTACTCACACACACTTAAACACATTTTCTTTCACCCACACACACACGCACGCACAATGCTGTACCCTCTCACCACACACAGACACAAAATGCCCCCACCCAACTCTGTCTGATAGCTACGCTTTGCATGCACTCCTTTAAAACCCTCTTCTTTCATCCTAACTTCTTCCGTCCTTCCCCTCCACACCACTCAACAGTAATACTCCCCTATTTGCATCCTATTAACTACAGGGAAGTGTGTGTGTGTGTGTGTGTGTGTCAAGAGATAATTTTGTTGGTGTACATTCTCTGCTGACACTATAAGAGCAGCTTGATTTGCATCTTTCAACTGACACCCCCACCACCATCTCTCTTTAGGATTGAACACGTGATGCTCCCCTTCACAGGCAGGGCCAATTAATGCTATTGTGTGGAAGAATCCCTCTCTCAATCTCTGCATATGCAGACTGACACAGGCTAACAGACTGACTGACACAGGCTAACAGACTGACTGACACAGGCTAACAGACTGACTGACACAGGGTAACAGACTGACCAACGCAGGCTAACAGGATGACAGACACCGGCTAACAGACTTAACGACACAGGCTAACAGGATGACAGTCACAGGCCAACAGAATGACACAGGCTAACAGATTGACTGACACGGGCTAACAGACTGATCGACACAGGCTAACAGAAAGACCCTGGCTAACAGAAAACCGGACAGACAACCAAACACACAGCGATGAAATACAAACTGACATGCTAACAGACAGCAGAGCTATCAAATTGAACTGCTAGCCCACTAGTTCGTAGTCCTTTCCTCCGAGCTCCAACTTCCTAATGTTTGCCCAGGTCTAGCAGGCTGTGTAAAGGAAGGACATTGTTTTCCTGTGAAAAGGCTTTAGCCCCAGTCTGCATACCAGCCTCCACTCAACATACCAGTGGACACTTTGAAGATTACTCCAATGTTTGCCTTTGTTCCGCCACCCGGGAAAGAGAGAAGGAGAGAAAGAAAGACAGACAGAGAAATAAATAGAGAAAGAAATAGAGAGAGTGAGAGAGGTAATGGGGATATTTAGGGGGTGTAGTTATTGCCTCAGAAGATCTAAAATGGAGGCTTAAATGAAAACAGGGAAGAAGGTTGACCGTAACACTGTGTTCAACTGGGTATTCATTCTATATCATTAAATGAAAGCAGGGAAGAAGGTTGACCGTAACACTGTGTTCAACTGGGTATTAATTCTATATCATTAAATGAAAACAGGGAAGAAGGTTGACCGTAACACTGTGTTCAACTGGGTATTAATTCTATATCATTAAATGAAAACAGGGAAGAAGTTTGACCGTAACACTGTGTTCAACTGGGTATTAATTCTATTTCATTACAAGAGAAACAAGGGAGTGAGAAACTTGCATCTCTCAGGGTGTGGACTTCTGTGGGGACAGTATTCCCCGTAACAAATAATTCAAAGGGTTAATTTAACTAAATGTGCTGATAGAGAGCAGAGTTAATCCTAAACTAGTAAGTGGGAGTTTCTATCAGGTCTGTTTCAAAGCATTACAGATTAATCTGCACAGGACTAAGCTGGATGAACCCAGAGGAGGTCAATCACATTGTGCTGTCTGGAATACGTGTGTGTGGGTGTGTGTGTGGGTGTGTGTGTGGGTGTGTGTGTGTGAGAGTGTGTGTGTGTGTGAGAGAGTGTGTGTGGAGAAACAGCAGCAGGTCAGATCTGTTCCTCTTGCTCGGTAATCGAATCTCTGCTTTCTACTTATCTATTCACTGAGCACCTAATGGTTAAAATCAATTACAGGAGGAATGCTTTACACAGTCTGATAGTGAGAGAGGGAGAGAGGGAGAGAGAGAGAGGGAGAGAGAGAGAGAGGGAGAGAGAGAGAGAGAGAGAGAGAGGGAGAGATGGAGAGAGGGAGGGATGGATGGAGAGGTGGAGGGACATAATTAGAGAGAGGGAAAGATGAGCAACAGAAAAACACGGAGTCACTGAGAAAGAGAGAAGGAGACAGGGAAAAAGAAAAGATACAGAGAGAAGGAGAGAGGAGGAGAGAGGAGGAGAGAGGAGGAGAGAGGAGGAGAGAGGAGGAGAGAGGAGGAGACGGCTCAGGCTTCGGGTCAGATCCGAGGGACTCACGATAAACACCCATTGATCGGTTAATGACCAGAACCAGAGTTTAGGATGGTTTTAGTTCAAGTTCATGTTTATCATTACCTTGATAACTTTATATATGGGGATGAGCGTTTGTTAGCATATACATTCAAATGATTTCATTTTCAGAAGACTTATAGTCATTTAATGTATTTAGGCACTAGGCATTTAGGGCACTAATTTTAACGTCAGATGATTCCAAGTGCTTAAATTGAAGCTCATAATTCCAGCCATAAAACAAATCTGTAATTGCATCATGTGAGTCAAGTTCTGGCTGATCAAATTAGATCAGTTCAGAGAGTCAAAGGGCATAATTGCGAAGAATGACTTTCCTCCAGCATCTTATTAATAATGACTATGCTAACTTCTGTTAGCCACTAGCTGCTAGAGGATCATTCTGTCAGCAGCCAACCCTTTGTTATGGACAGGGAGATCAAGTCCCTGAGAAATGTCAGGGGGGGGGGGGTAAAGGGGGAAAACAGGGGGGGGTTAACATGAAAAAAAAACTCATGCGTCCCTTTGTTCTTCACCATGCAATGTTCCGGGGGTCTGGAAGTCGACCGCATCTTCCCCTCTCATCCCTCTACTACCCTCATCCATCCATTCTCTTTATCTTTCCCTCTTCTCTGCTCATAGGCCATCATCAGAGGAGGAGCGTGTTGCGTGTCTCCTCAGGGAGGAAGAGGAGAGGGAGAAGGGAGTGGCTCGGCTAGGACTATTAAAAGAACACATAGTGACTTTCAGTAAAAGCTCATATTGACGAGAAGATGACCAGAAGTGATTTAGAAAATGGGAGAGATCCCTGAGAATATCTGAGCTTGTCCCTTTAAGGCAGCAACCCCACATTCAGATATCTGAAAGGTGCCCACTGTTATCCTCACGCAGGAGAAAGATGAGACCATTTCAGTAACCCTTCTAAGGTAGTTTCCACTACGCTACAGTTTCCCGGACATAACGAAGAAGACCTGCGATGCTAGAGTGTTGTGTTGGGTAAACATGCAGGCGTCGATAGATCGTCGCGCCACCAACCGAGGTAGCGTGCGCCCTAACCCTACACCACTAGCCTGAACAGAACAAAGAGGGAGGGAGAAATACCGAAAGAGACAGACAGGTAGTCAGGGAGACACTGACACAGACAGACAGAGAAGGAGAAAAACCGACGGTGTGAAAGAGAGACTCTGAAAATGTATCTAAATAGCGAAACCAACATCCATGTTTGAGACTCTCTCCCTCCTCTGAACAGACTTTAGGTCCTTCTGTTCCAATCCTGGCTCATGTATAAACTGGTTCACTGGATAGAAAGACAGGATTGTGCAACAACACCAGATCGAAACACTGGTGGAAATGCATGCTCCATAATTTAGTGACTAAACCAACATTAAACTGCATATATATGACAGATACAGTTCATACACAGATACACTTTATATATATATATATATATATATATATATATATATACACACACATATATACACACACACACACACATATATTGAACGCAGTACAACATGGCTTTATGTTAATCTACTTTAGTCAATCTCCTGTCTATTTCCCCATCACGGTCAGCCAATGACAGGACATAATTACACTGAATATATATAGGGTCATTTGATTTCCAAATGAGAGAGTAAATTTGACCTCGCCTAATGGTGAAGGACAGATTGGCCAGTTAATATCAAAGCTATAAAACCACCATCTCCCACCTCTATCTAAGAGGAGTGGGGGCAAGGAGAGAAAAAAAATGATTCCCTTGATTTGGTTTGAGAGAAAAAAAGGGACTTTTCTTTTGATGAATCTGAAATTTCAGTCCTCCCTCCTCTCATGGCTCTCTCTTTTAATTTCCCCCTCGTTTCCCGGCCGGCCATTGCGTGGCCAGGAGGATCATGGGTAATGAGATGAGGCCTATCTGTCGCTCCCCAGAGAGAGAGAAAGAGAGAGAGAGAGAGAGAGAGAGAGAGAGAAGGATCCTCTCTGGTCCTGTAGCCTTCCCTTCTCTCAAATCTCACCCTCACATCTATCAGCACTACTACATCCTCTCCACCCATTTCTCCCACTTCTTAAATGTTGCTTTCTCAAAGAAATACATTTTACCCTCCCTCTCTCCCTCCCTCCCTCCCTCCCTCCCACCTTCCCTCCTTCCCTCCTTCCGTTTTTCCAGATAAAGATGAGCATTATATGTTCTGGGGCCCCAATGGATACAAAGGATAAAAGGATGGAGAGGAAGAGAAGAAATATGAAGATATTCTGGTGCTGTGCTCCTGATGACAGGACAGAGAGAGGGAGAGAGGAGGTGCTGTCCTCCTGATGACAGGACAGAGAGAGGAGGTGCTGTCCTCCTGATGACAGGACAGAGAGAGGGAGAGAGGAGGTGCTGTTCTCCTGATGACAGGACAGGGAGAGGGAGACAGAACACTGGTTAGAGGATAGGGGGAAGATCAAGAGAGAGGAGGGACGAGGTGGGGGGGGGTTTAAAGGTTTAGTAGTTGAGACAAGTTCAGTAGTTGAGAGGAGAAGAGGGAGGTGAAAGACAGTAAAGACGGAGAGAGAGAGGAGATGAGGGAGGTGAAAGACAGTAAAGACGGAGAGAGAGAGGAGATGAGGGAGGTGAAAGACAGTAAAGACGGAGAGAGAGAGGAGATGAGGGAGGTGAAAGACAGTAAAGACGGACAGAGTGAGAGGAGATGAGGGAGGTGAAAGACAGTAAAGACGGAGAGAGAGAGGAGATGAGGGAGGTGAAAGACAGTAAAGACAGAGAGAGAGGAGATGAGGGAGGTGAAAGACAGTAAAGACGGACAGAGTGAGAGGAGATGAGGGAGGTGAAAGACAGTAAAGACGGAGAGATGAGATGAGGGAGGTGAAGGAAGGAGAGAGGGAAGGTAACATGGTGAGAGAGCGAGAGACTCAGGAGGTCCATCTGATCAACAGGTGGAGTCAGTTGGTGCTGTGTGTGTGTGTGTGTGTGGTCCTCTAGTATGCAACACTGATGATTCTCCACTCTAAATGATCCCTACGGTACCTCAAAACATGCACACACACACACACTCACGCACACACACACACACGCACGCGCGCACACACACACACCATTTCCATGGGCAGGCGCTCCTGCTCTTGTGAATGGCACTGACAGATTTACTCGTCTGTCCATCTGTATTAAGCCTGTGTTTATTATCTCTGCTGTACATCATCCTTCTCTACATCATTCTCAACACTGGCCAAACACGGGTCGGGCCAGAACCAGACACGCCATGCCAGACTGCCATGGTGGGTGCTCCAGCAGTCCCTGGAACTTCCTGGTGGGCCGACATCTGCCCGCTCAAACCACACATCTACATTCAGGGCTGACTGGGTTCTAGTACATCATTCTAAACGGTTCTATTTTAGAATAATCAAATCCCAAATCCTGCAGTGTTCTAGAATCATTCTGATTGAGGAGTTCTAGGTTTTCCAAAATCCTTTTTTTTATTTTTATTTTAAAGAATCTTAGGCTGCAATGGGTTTTCGTGTCCATTTTGATGGTATTAATTAGGGTTAATCAAAACAACTGTCGAAAGTAAACAAACTCCTTAACCAATAACAAGAGGTTAACCGACACAACAAGCTTGAAGGAGGATCTAATTGGTTCCTCAGAACAATCAATCAATGGTGTTACATCCCATCCTACATTAACGTCAGTGACCTAGAGTGAGAGAGAGAGAGATATGAGTCGTAAGGAGAGGTAGAGAAAGCCCTTGCCCTGCTACTCTCATCTGGCCTCTCATTTAAGTCTGGAAAAGCTGCCGGTTTGAATCCCCTTCAGATCTCCAGAGCTACAAAGCGGCAATAAAAGTCTGAATATGCTTTTTGTTTGCATCGTCCACCGTTTCCCATGCAGCCACACAGATCCTCAGTGTTCTGGAGGCATATGGCAAGGTCGTCAACACTTTGTTCTCTTTGTGTGTGGGGCCAAGCAAGGCCGAGCGGAGCCAGGCCAGAACCAGGTCAGAGCCAGCCCACTCCCGTGGGTCTTACACCTCCACACATAAAAGAAAAGGTGTTTTTCTGGTCAAATAAAGAATTATATATATATATTTTTTTTAAATCTCTGCTTTACTGCCATCTGACTGTGGGTAAAATAGTCAGAATTCTGCCAAACGCATTAAAGCCACCATCTGTCTGACAGATTTGTGCAGGCGAGGCGAGGCAGACACTGGAGAAGGGGGAAGGGGGAGTATTGAAGCGCACGGGGAGGCTGGTGGGACGACCGTCTCACCGACTACACTGGCCAACGGATGTAAAACACACACACACACACTGTCAGGCATGAACACGCAGAACTCTTTAATCTCACATTGGCTGTCTCCATAAGCACCTGCTGTTGGGTTCCCGCGTGCATTGCACAGACGGGTTCCAAAGGGCAGAACGGGCCAGAGAGTAGAACCACCTGGGAATAACTCGGTTGGACTGCGTTGAGGAGGTCAAAAAACACAGGACTGTCCACACTGGTCTGTCTGATCATGTTGCCGTAAAACACTAACGTTTGGCTCCGTGAAGGACGACACCCACTGACCAGTGAAAACTTCATTTGACTAGCGTCCTCAGACTGTAACTAGGGAGAGGGTCGAACCATCAGCAGAACTCTGGGGGTTTAATGCCTTCAACTGATCAGGATGGGTCCTCCTCCTGCCCTGGGCCATCTTTGTCTCTCCTCACTTTGTTGTTCAGTCACTAACAAGCCCATTACATCTTTATGTCTCTCTCCCTCTCTGTATTTCTCTGTGTCTGTGGTTGTGTGTGTGTGTGTGTGTGTGTATGATGTCACATGTTGGACTTAAACAGGGAATGCATTACTATCTAAGAGAATAAAAGGGGTTAGTTGCTTTTCTCCCTATTCTCTTTTTCCTGACAAAATAAATGGTTCCAATAATATTATTGGACATGTTTCTGTATTTCTCTTCTGTTTTGTTTTCTCCTGTTATATTGCCTCAGAGTGGGTCTGGTACCTTCATCTTTAATCATTGCTAATAAAAACACATTTTCCCTGTTATGATTTAATGGCTGCCAATGTTTTTCGTTGCCGAGCTGGCTATCATCAAATGCTAAATAATCAATTTCTGTAAACACAGCCAAGAGTTAGCTACAGACAGACAGGGAAAAAGACAGACAGACAGGGAGGAAGGGAGACAGGGAGAATGAGAGACCCGGAACCAGAGAGAAAGGGAGACATTGAGAGACAGGGTGACAGACAGAAAGAGAGACAGGGTAAAAGAGAGACAGGGTGACAGACAGAAAGAGAGACAAGGAGACAGAAAGACAGGTTGACAGACAGAAAGAAGGGCAGGGAAACCAGATGTAATAAATCCTTTTGGACAAATATACTTTAACACTGCAAACATCTCTCTCAGCTTTCTCTCTTTCTATGTACTTCAGTCATCCATTAAAATTTTGTATTTTTCTTTGTGCAAATTCTAGTTGTGTGTGTATTGCATGGTGTGTGTGTTGTTTTGTTTGTGTATTGTGTGGTGTGTATATATTGTGTGGGTTGCGTACATTGTGTTGTGAGTGCGTTGGGTGCATATTGTGTGGTTTGTATATTGTGCGTGTGTTGTGCGTGTGTTGTGGTGTGTGTGTACTGTGTGATATGTGTTTACTGTGTGTGTGTGTATTATGTTGTGTGTGTCTGTATGCTGAGGCAGATTGTCCTATGGTGTCTGGATCGCTTATCAATATTCATAAGACAAGTGAATTAACTTTCATTTGAGATGGATACCACTCCAGAGAGTTTCTCCCTTCACTCCTACAGGAAACAGTGAGACAGGGGGGATCAAGGGAAGAGAGTGACATTTGTAGAAGGCTGGAAGGAGGAGGGAGGAATGGATAGCATGGGAGAGGATAGACACAGCTTCCTCCGAATTACTAATAAAAACCCATTTAGAACTGTGCCAGGTGGACTGTGCCAGGTGGAATGTGCCAGGTGGACTGTGCCAGGTGGACTGTACCAGGTGGACTGTACCAGGTGGACTGTACCAGGTGGAGTCGCAGCCTCTAACGCCCCACAGACATCAACAGACACCACAGCCTTCGAAACAGCGCCTGGATCACGTTAACAAAGGGGCCTCACGCCACTGACATGATGTTGGCGTGTGTGTTTACGTGTGTTTTCGGCGGTGTGTTAACCCTGTCTGTTGATGTGTGTTAACGTGTCTGTTGACGTGTGTTTACAGCAGTGTGTTAACCCTGTCTGTTGATGTGTGTTAACGTGTCTGTCGACGTGTGTTTACGGCAGTGTGTAATAACGTCAGTGACTGGTACCTTGTACAGCCTGATGGAGGCCTCGTGTCGCTGGCTGGTGGCGTGCAGACGCAGCTTATCCACACTATTGCTGTAGTAGTCGCACGCGTTGCATTTCAGGTGCACAGGGTTGCCGATGGCGACGCACTTTAACCTCCACTGGTTGGTTTTGCCTCCCTCCTTGATGTGGGCCACCAGCTGGTGCTTCTGCAGGTGCTTGTCGGTCTTACAGTGGAGCTGGAAGTTGGCCTTGAGCTGGGTGTTGTAGTTGCACAGCTTGCACTGGTACACGTCTCCCACAATGCAACGCCACTCATCCTCGGGCAGCGCTCGTTCAGCGTTGACGTGGGCGCCCAGGGCCTCCAGGCTGTCTGAGGTGAACCGGCTGCAGACGGAACACTGGTAGAGGCGGAGCGACGGGTCGCTGATGGGCGGGGAAATCTCGCCGCCGACGCCGCCCGCGCCACTGCCCCCAGAGAGGATGGACAGGTCATCGGCCATCAGCTGCCCACTGGACAGACGCAGCTCTGCAGACATGTCACTGTTCCCTGTGGAGGGAGAGGGGGCAATGAGAGGGTTAGAGAGGGAGAAAGAAAGAGACAGTAATATAAAAAACTACGTAAGAAAGAGACTGTAATATAAAAAACAACATAACAAGGAGAAAGTAATATAAAAAACTACGTAAGAGGCCGAAATATAAAAAACGACGTAAAGGCCGAAATATAAAAAACTACGTAAGAGGCCGAAATATAAAAAACGACGTAAAGGCTGAAATATAAAAAACTACGTAAGAGGCCGAAATATAAAAAACTACGTAAGAGGCCGAAATATAAAAAACTATGCAAGAAAGAGACAGTAATATAAATAACTATGTAAAAAAGAGAATGTAATATAAAAAACAACGTACAAAAGAGACAGTAATACAAAAAACAATGTACAAAAGAGACAGTAATATAAAAAACAACGTAACAAGGAGAGAGTAATATAAAAGACAGCGTAAGAAAGAGACAGTAATATAAAAAATGACGTAAGAAAAAGACACTGGTGAGAGGTAACGAAGACGGAAAAAACTAAACGTAAAAAAGAAAGTCAGATAAAGACAAAGAACAAATACAATAGAAAAAGAGATAAAGAGAGATAACCTCTTTTATGAAATGAAATTAAGCAGGGAAGAGAGGTGGGGCAGCATAGGCCTCTGTCATACAAAAGGATTTGGTAAAATAAAGCCGGGCACAGACCCACTTGCTCTCTACAAAGCCTTGACTATAGAAAAAAAAAGAATCTAATAGGATCAGGATCAATTACAATCATCCCTTTCAACTTGTTAGCTCCCTCATCAGATAGTTTTAATGACTATGTGCTAGGGCAGGATTGGAGTTAGCGTAGCGGCTATGAGCGCTAGCAGGACTTCTCACAAAACATAAAACGCAGATCGATACAAAAGCAGCTCTGTTCTGTTCTCTCTCTCTCTCTCTCTCTCTTGGTCTCGCTCTCTCCACCCCCCCCCCCCAGAACAAAAACAGATCATCTTCCATTCATGTAATTGTAATTATGTGTGTTTGATCTCCTCCCTCAGTCATGAGGAATGGGTTTGCAACAGTAAGGGGTCATTGTTAAAGCCCTTCACCTCCTCGGGGATTCCCTGCTCTGCAGTGAGCGTGCGAGCGTGTGCAAGATTAAGTTTACTTAAAACAAAAAAAGACCAAACAAAAATGTTTAATAATTATAATAATATAATAAGAATTCTCTTGTGGAATCTCATAATCATGTTCCTTTTTAGAAAATGTGGGAGGTTGAGGACAGAAGGGCAATGGCGGGGGGGGGGGGGGGGCTGGGGGGGGTGATGACTGATGATAAGAGAGACAGGTTGGATGGGAAAGAAAAACAAGGAAATAGCTAAAAAAAAAAAAAACACTTAAGTCGTAGAGGAGATGGAGGGAAAGGCACAGGACATGAAGGAGATAAAGGGCTAAGTAAAAGAAAGATGCAGGAGAAGAAGAGAGAGTAAAGAAAGAAGGAGAAAAGGACAACCACTGCAGCACTGTGAAGCTAACAGGTATTTACATTTCCTTTGTCCTGCTTACTCAGAGCTATTTGCACCAAGATTAAAATATATAAAAAGTAAAAAGAACTTTTTCAGTACTTGCTTTGGCAATGTCAAAAACATTTTCCCATGCCAAAAAAGCCTTTCAAATTGAAACAGAAAGACCAAGAAGAGGGACGTAATTGAGAGAAAGCCACGAGAAAGACAGAGTCAAGAAAGACAAGGAGAGAGACGAGGCCAAAAAGAAGACCAAAGCGTCACCTTGATTCTCACCTAGACCAGAGCCAAGAGCTGCATTGGGATCCAGCTGGAAGGGATTAATCATCATCTGGGAGTCCGGGCCGGGGCTCTCCAGCTTCACCCCGGTGAGGCCGATGTTCTGGGCTAGGTAGTACTGGTAAAGCTCGGCCTCCGCCGGGGCCAGGCCCAGGTGCAGACTGTGCTGGATCTGCTTCATGTTCTGCTGCAGCAGCATCATGTTGTGCATGTGCTTCTCGCTGGTCATGTGAATGCGCAGGTTCCTCGCCACATTGGTCTCATAGTCACACACCTGGAGGAGGAGGGGAGCGGGGGAAAGACAAGTGCAAGGAAAACAAGTTCAGTGGGATTCCATGCGCATGGCAGTCGGGTAAATGCCCGCAGGGTGAAGTTGCGGATTTAGGGAGGATGAGGGACGTAGCGGTTCCTATATCTGTAAGCCGGGGCTGGCGTTTCCCTTCGGCCAAAGTGGCATCTGGAAGAACAGCAACAGCACAGCCGTCAGTCTTGTCGTCAGTCGGTCTCACCCACCTCGCAACGCCACGTGGGCTTCTGTTTTGGCTTGGAGGGCGACGGGGTGCCACACCCTCCACCCAGGCTGGAACTGGGGGAGGGGTTGGCGTGGCTGTGGCAGGGGGTGTGGTTGTGGGTGTGGCTGTGCGTGTGACCGTGGTTATACTGTGGTTCGGTGCCACCGTTCTGCAGCGTCTGAACATTGTTCAGGTGCTTGTCCGACTGCATGTGGATGCTCAGGTTGCCCTTGGTCGTGGTGGAGTAGTTGCACACCTATAGAGAGAAAAGGAAAAAGATCAGGGACAGAAGGAGGGGGTTTGCTTCCTACGAAAGACTGAGTATGACGAGCAAGGAGCAAGGGAAGAAGGAAGGATCCGCGACACTAACCTCGCAGCGGAAGGGTTTGTATCCACAGGTGTAGCTCTCTCCTCGGGCCAGGCGTGGATGAGCCTGGCCGGTGCGGCAGTACACACAGGACCCCCCAGACTCCGGGTGCTTCTCCTTCATGTGTGCGTCCAGCGTCTGCTGGTACTTGTAATGCCAGTTGCACTTGGGACACTTCAGTGTCTTGCAGGAGTTCCGAGAGTGCATCATGGTCATGTGACCCCCCAAGGACCGCGAGGACCCAAGGACGGTGTCGCATTTTGGGCACTCCACGCCACTGCCCGGGGACCCCTCGCCCGGTCCAGGGGTCCCAGGGGTACCCGGCGTGCCGGGGGTCCCGGGGTTTCCCCCAAGTTGATGCGCAGACCCCGGACTCTCGTCGTCTTGGGGCATCGTCAGGTGGGAGAAGGGGGAGGACCCGTCTGGACCAGCCAGGACTTCGCTGTTTGAGTCATTGCTGCTATCTCGGTCTCTGGTTCTGGCTAGGGCTGCGTTCAGCACGTTCTTCTCCATCTCCATTTCCTCGCGGGAGGAAGAAGACAATGACAGGGGGCCTTTGATGTCGCTGTACTTCAGCAGACTGTTGGATAGAGGGGAAATGCTTTGGTTTAAGAGAGGGAAATCTTTGCTACTGGTGCTGTCACCCACCCGTTCGTCCTCCTCCATCTCAATCTCCACCCCTCCATTGGAGTACATGTCCTCCATGTCATCTTCTGGGCTTGCTCCTCCTTCTGCGCCCGGCTCCCGTTTGATCAGCGGGTACGGGTTCAGGTCAGACCTGGGTGTGTTGGGATGCAAAGTGCGTGGGGGGTGGCCCTCACAGTCGCTCTTGGGGGAGTCCCTATCCTGGCCGGTCGCCGTCGGAGATGAGCGAAGGAGTGACGCAGAACTAGCGGGTGTTCTAAGGGAGGCGCCGGTCACACCCCCGAAGTTAGGATTGGTCTCGGCCTTTGGCATGGGTGGGGTTCTGGGGGTTTGGTCGGTGGGGTTTGAACTGGCGCTCCCTTTCAGGAAAGCAAACCCGGCCTGGAGGGAATCAGCGTTCTCCGCGTGGAACGTGCTCCACAGGCCGCGCAAACCCGGGTCGGGACCCAGGAAATTGGCGGCGGTAGAAAAGTGGGGTAGCACAGAGTTGGAGGATTTTTTTGGTTCCAGAAAGCTTATAAGAGGTTCTTTGTCCTTGCCAATCCCCTGGATGATGGCAGAGACGTGCTTGTTGCTCAGGAGTTTCTGCTCCTGTTCGTTAAGCGTCATCCGGTGGTCATGGACGGCGTGCGTCACAAATGACCGGCTGTAGCCGAACGACAGCTTGCAGAGAAAACACATCAGCACAGGTTTCCTCTGTCCGTCACTCACACAGCCCTCAAACTTGGACAAGTCCACATTGTTGGGGACATCTTTGGACACACAGGAGTTTTTGGCTGCGCCGTCGACCGTCAAATAGTCTTTGTCGCTCTTGTGGCGGAGGTCGTACACGCGGAAACTGTGCAACACAGGGCCGCCGGGGCCCGCGAACGCTGAGGTATTTGGGAAGGACGACGTTGCTGCCGGATCGGCCGGGAACGCTTTCCCGAGGGATGACGCAATGTGGAAAGTGTTGATGACCTGCGGGTAGAAAGAGATGGGTGCAGCCGCAGTCAGCTCTGCCCTATCCCGGTCCCCCCCGTGGAGGGTCAAACCACCCTGGGTGTTGTTGGTGGCAGTGGTGGGATTCTGCAGGTTGGGGGACAGAAAGCCCTGTGAGGTGCCACCACGGTGGTCTTTGGAGGCCTCCAGGATGAAGGCAGAACCGTCGGGCTGGTAAACGATCTCGCCGCACAGGTTTTCTACGTCACTATCCTCTAAATCCTCCTCCATCTCGCTGTCTCTGTCGCACGGCGCCACTCCCTCGGGCTCCCCCTCGCTCTCCCCCTCCTCCTCCTCCTCCTCCCGCCCCCCTGAGTTAGTCAGGCGAGTGCTGGGGCAGTGATGTTCCATGTACTGCTGTAAACTGGAGAAGGAGGTGGAACATTCGTTGCAGGGGATCTCCTTTGCCGGGGCCACAGGCGAAGCGGCGGCGTGGACACGGTCAGAACCTGTCACGAGGGTCCTGGTTCCGGTAACAGTCCCGGTTCCGGTAAAGCTTTCTATCCGGCTCTGCTGCTCAGTCCTCAGTGGGCTGCCGGTGTTTGTGGAATTATTGGGGAAGGCGGGGCCATTCTCCGGGGCGGGGCCATTCTCCTGGGCGGGTGCGTCGGTGTCAGCGGTGGGATCCATCCTAGCGGCGGCAGCAGTTCGGTCTCTCTTGGTCTCCTCTGCGTCACACGGCCCTGCAGGAAGCAACAAAAGCTTCTGGCCATTTTCCTGCCGCAAGACGATAGAAGGGGAGTCACAGGTTGCCATGGCGACCTCTACATGGGGATCTCATCTCATCCAGCCTGACAGGGACCTTAACCGAAGAGAGAAGAAAAAAGAGGGAGAAAAAAATGGAATGCTTTTAGAAAAGTGCAACAAAAAGCAACCACACTATCATTTACTAATATTTAAATAGGTCAAAATTAAAACAAACACATTACAATCACACATCTACAATCCACTTTTTTTTTTTATGTATGCAACTCAAAATGTGAGGGTTAAATGCTGACTAGTGGAGAATGCCTATCCCGGAGTTTACCATTAAAGGAACCGCCTGACAACTTGTGAAAAGAGAAAATCCAATATAAACTTAGTGAATAGATCTGAGCGGCTTTGTCTTAGAGCTGACAGCCAGATCCCATCGCCTGCCCCCCCCCCTGAAAACAATTGAACACCTCCATACAAAAGTTTTCCTGAGTCCCTCTCTCTGACCCCTCACTGATTAATGCCCTGGAAACAGAGGGAGGAGAGAATGAATGTGACTGATCCCTCGCTCTGTCCGTGAGCAGAGGAGAGGAGTGAAGGAGAGAAATGTTTTTTTGGCTACTGAGTGAAGAAAATCAGCTTATCCTAGATCTGGGCCTGGTAAAGATTTCTCAGCAGGTAGCTAACACTTCCTGATTAACACACCAGCGTCATAAATTCATCCTCTTTCCCACAGGCCAAATTAGACACCAGTCACTCCATATTTTAACCACACACCAGCTTACCTCGTACCAACATAATTATAACACAGATGAACAACAAGCTAATATATATATATATATATATATATATATATAAATCCACCTAAACGCTGTGTGATTATCCATCAGATTCATCCCAATGCATCTACATTCAGCGCTACATAATAAAGATTATTAGTTAGCAATCCCACCACCATCGTACTGCAGCCATCGCAACTGTCCTACGCTTGTTCAGTCAGCAACCCCAACTCCAAAAGAAACCCTCAAATGATCTCGGCTGGCAGGCAGTTGAGCAAACAATCCTTCAGATTACGTTCAGCTTCGGTTCAACCCCTCATACGGTCGCCACTTCCTCGACTCCAAACAACCAGCTGAACTGAGGTTGACCCTCTCCACAGGCCGACAGTGGCCGAGAATATGGAGGCTGTCTTCCGCCCTCGCCGCATCCAGCCGAGGTTTACCCGGAGCAGGCCGCCACCAGAGCTAGCCCCCCCTTTACGCTGGACTGATCCAACCAAAACCCAAGTGCTAAAAGAAGAGAATGAGATTATAAACTAGGTTTTTCTGCAAGACGCGGTGGGAGTCGGTCAACATTTTAACTCTGCTTTAAAATGCAACACCAGGCACCTTCCGCAACATTTTCTCTCCATCCCTGTACTCTGTCTGCCTCTATCCCCCCCCCACGTCACCCCCCACCCCCCCACCTCACCCTCTCCCCCCCACGTCACCCCCCACCCCCCCACGTCACCCCCCACCCCCCCACGTCACCCTCTCACCCCCCCCCACATCACCCTCTCACCCCCCCATGTCACCCTCTCATCCCCACGATGTCACCCTCTCTTCCCCCCATGTCACCCTCTCTTCCCCACCATGTCACCCTCTCACCCCCCCTACACTTAGTCACCCTCTCTTCCCAACTATGTCACCTTCTCCTCCCCCCATGTTTCTCCATCTCACTTCCTGTGACAGTACAAAGCAATTTGAGAATTAAGTTAATACAATCTATATCCAGTAGTGTGTGTGTTTGTGTTCAATAGCATAATTAAGTCTATTTGGAGAGATGAAAATATAGGATTCCTTGAATAGCACAGATTAAAAAGACAAATTGAGTTCTTCCTACACAATCAGCAAAACCATCACAATAAGGCAAATACAAAACAAATAAATGACAAAGCTGACAAAAAATAAAAGTCTGTGATTGACGTTGAAACAAGTGCAATGAATGAGTATTAGATCTACCCAACTGTTCTGAAAGCAGAATGCTTCTGGGCTGGTCCTTAATAAAGAGCGTTGTCCGTTCCTCAGTTCAGAATGTTTTGCACATGGAGTGCTCAGAGAGAACACTGAACCCCCCGGCTGAGGTGTTAGATGGAACCAAACATTCTGAACACTCCGGCTGAGGTGTTAGATGGAACCAAACATTCTGAACACTCCGGCTGAGGTGTTAGATGGAACCAAACATACTGAACACTCCGGCTGAGGTGTTAGATGGAACCAAACATTCTGACTTCACCTCAGCAGTCAAGCATACAAGCTAACTGGCTAGCATGGTTAGCTAGCATGCTAGCAACCTCCAGACACAAATCACACTGACCTTTCTGACTTCCCTAGCAAAGCTGGTGATGCTGTTTCCAAATTATCCACTGCAACTGTGTTACTGGCTGCAATTTAATTCTTACGTTGTCTTCCAGACATTTACTGAAACTTGGGATATTTAAAATGTTAGTCACCTGTAAATTCATCATGTATTTGGCACTCTCTGGTACTCTCAAACCTCGGAGTAGATTGCCCACGGGGATTTAAAACACAACCTAAGACACAACTAACCCTTTAAATGATCCAAACGTAAACCTACGAATCTGACCAGTCAGTCAGTCAAGTCACTGTCATGCCTTTTCTGTTCAGTGTTCTGTACATCCTGTTTTAAGAGGCTTGCAGGGGAAATATGATTGAGTCGAAAGCTGTTTAGTAGCGGGGGGTTTTAAGTGCTAATATGAAAGAGACTAGAGGATTTATTCCTCGTCCTTGTTTTCCCAGTAACAGCCCTTGATGTGTGTGTTGGACATAAACCAGTCGGTTTAACGTGAATTATGTATATCCTCAGAAGACTTTAGTGTTGAGACATGTCTTGGAGATTTACCTATCTCCTCACTGTGTAAGACTCACACGCATAGACACAGATGAATTACTGAGATACACAGAGCTCAACTGTAAACAATGGAATAGCTGTCCCATGACACTTATCTAAGAGCGGTGTTGTGTTTTTCCCTACCACGACTAAGGTTAGGATTTGGGGAAGGTACGGTTATCCAGTGATCTTTACACAGACGCAAAATCTATCCAGTGAGTTAGGGCTGCTTCCCATGAACCTTTGGAATCGGTCCCAAAACCGTTAGAATTGGTATTAGCAGGTATAGTGTGTAAATCCACTTAACACTAAGCTAATTTGAAGTAGTACTGAGACTAACAGAAGCGATCAGTCTAATTCTGTATGGGTCCTTTGCCAGCGAACGGCACTATTTAACAGCTATTTTGGGGATAATGTTTGGGGTAATGTAATATATTAAGTCATGTTTCAAACTATCTATCGCAATGCAAGTTTACTTTTGAGGGAGTTTACGTCTTCAAAGTATTCAAACTGAATGTAAATGTAAAACCTAGGTCAGATCTATGAGCTCGGTAATTCAGATATGATTTGCCAATGAAGCACTTTCAGAGATTAGTCAACGAGTGTGTCATAAAACTAGCCAACCTCCTTTCCTTCTTTCTCTTTTATTTTACACCTTTTAATGTGTGCCCTGCAGATTTGAGAACCCAGGTCAAGTTACTGCTGCGTTCAGTAACCCGGTGTTACGCTCCCATCCCTCCCCCTTTCCCACCCACCTACACAGCACAATGAAAGACAGACAGAGAAAGAGGGAAAAGAGAGAAAGAAAGAGAGCAGCAGCCACCAAGCCATCGGCCCAGTGGCTTGAAACAGTTCCTTTTTCCCACTAGAACAAAAGACACTAGTCCTACCTCTAGTTTTTAATTAAGCCTGTCCCTGGCCTCCCGTGAACACACGCTCACGCACATTCGCACATGCACAAATGCACACACACACACACACACACACACACACACACACTGTGAAGTGATTAAAGAAGCGTCTGATCTGATGCTGAGAGAGAAATAATAGCCATGGAATGCTAACCAGACCCTGGCGCTGCTAAGTTCTTTAGGAAAATGGGCTAAAAGACTCTTTGGTCTATTGTTTTTCCTCCCACCCATCCACCCCCCCCCCCTCTCTCTCTCTCTCTCTCTCTCTCTCTCCACCACCCCTTCTTTCTCTCCCACAGTCTCTCTTCCTCACTCTCTCTTCCTTTGGCCTTCAATCCCCAGGTCTTTCTTTTCCTGCCTCACACACTCTCTTTCACCCCGTCTCTCTCTCCAACTCCCCCTCTCTTTTTCCTCCCTTTCTCTCTCTCTCTCCCTCTTCCTTTGCTCCCTCATTCTGCTATCCTTTCTCTTAAAGAGGAGTGCAGCCATTCTAAAGCAGGGGATTTCTCTTTTTTTCCTTTTGAATTCCTCACTCCCCCCCTACATTTTACTGGCTCTCTGGTTCTTTGCTTTAAGTTGTTTTTAAAGTAGCTAAAAGTACAGGGTTAAAATCCAATTGTACAGGGTTAGAAGGTAAAAGTTAGCAAGCAAGTAATTGGTATGTGACAATTTGCAGAGAAGAAAAGATAAAAGTCTGACATTTTCAGAATAAGCAGTTGTGTGTGTGTGTGTGTGTGTGTGTGTGAGTGTCTGTGTGAATGTGTGTGTGTGTGTCTGTGTGAGCATGTGTGTGTGTGTGTGTGTGTGTGTGAGTTTCTCCTAAGCGTTTGCTGGGGTCACCTTGGTCTCAGTGAGAGGCCAAATCCTCCATCAAGACGTCATAGAGCGTTAGTGAAAGACAAAGCAGAGTTCCACAGTGAAACCAAAGCATCTGTCTCCCAGTGACACCCCTCTGAATAGAGCTCCACAAGGCTAATTCTAACTGTTTATTTGTTGCCATGCAGAAACAAAATGGTGAAAAATCCATCAGGAGAGAAGGATCTTGTGGTAGAGGCCTGCTCCTGCCCCCTTAAAAGACCCTGGGAGATACACACTGACCCAAACCGACATTGAACAGGCTTAGTGCCCCCTGGTTTAAAGCCTGAGAGAACAGAGAAAATGGCTAAAAAGGCGGCAACGAAGGAAGGAAATAAGGAAGGAAGGAAGGACAGAAAAAAAGGTTTTCATAACCGTTGTTTTCTTTCTCGTTTTCAGTCTCACAAAGGTTTTTCGAGCCGACACCGTTAGTCGCCCGTAGATGTAATGTGAGACACACACACACACACACCTCAACAGAACACACCCCATTTAACACAGAAAACATGTCCAACAAATGAACTCTCCGCAAAAAGAGGCTTTTCAGTGAATCAGATAATACCACAGAAGTGTAGGGGGCAGCTCGTGATCTCAGTTTGGAGACGTTAAAGTAAGAACAAAAGTGGGGCTTTATTATGTATGTGAATGTGTTTGTGTGTGTGTGTGTGTGTGTGTGCGCGCGTGTGCATGTGTGCATGCGTGCGTGTGTGTGTGTGCGCCAGGTATGTGTGTCCTCCTGATCCTCATGTTGAAAGTTAAATTGCCCTCTATAGTACCAGGTGGAACAGAATATCTGACTACCTGCAGCAACCAACATGGGCTTCCATTGTTCCGGAAAATACCTGAATTCCAGTTTAGGAAGAGAGAGACACTCAGGGCTCTAATGCTCTGGGTTAGGATACACTCCTCAATCACATATCTAGGATCAGAGGACCTGACCCATGTTCCTAACCTTCACCAGCAGGTGGATGACAACACATCTGTCCCCAGATCAGAGGACCTGACCCATGGTCCTAACCTTCACCAGCAGGTGGATGACAACACACCTGTCCCCAGATCAGAGGACCTGACCCATGGTCCTAACCTTCACCAGCAGGTGGATGACAACACATCTGTCCCCAGATCAGAGGACCTGACCCATGGTCCTAACCCTCACCAGCAGGTGGATGACAACACACCTGTCCCCAGATCAGAGGACCTGACCCATGGTCCTAACCCTCACCAGCAGGTGGATGACAACACATCTGTCCCCAGATCAGAGGACCTGACCCATGGTCCTAACCCTCACCAGCAGGTGGATGACAACACACCTGTCCCCAGATCAGAGGACCTGACCCATGGTCCTAACCCTCACCAGCAGGTGGATGACAACACACCTGTCCCCAGATCAGTGCTTAAGAGGAGCCTCCGCTCCACACATGGCCCATGACGAGGCCTTCCGTTAGACGCCAACCTATGGTCAGTTTGGCGTTCGTCCTCCAACATGTCTGGGTCCCGCCTGGGGAGCAACATCTGTGTCTGAGGGCACCTTCCAACACCAGCGGCTCTGCTGGGAGGTGGCGGAGAAGACGTCGTTTAAACTAAACTCAAAGTGAGCAGAGTAAATAAACCGTGGGCCCCAAGCCGCTTCGCCCCGCTGCCTTTCCCACTAAAGATTTTACTACATCAAAGAAAAACCCAATCTACATAGCTAATGTCTTTTTTTTTAAATTCAAAACAGAGAGAGGGAGAGAGGGGGGGGGGCGGATGGCGTGGAAAGTGAGAGAACGGGAGAAGGAAAGGGAGTGAGAGAGGGAGAGGAATTTTCGTTTGCAGGGAATCTGGAAACACTCTCCTGTTAATTAGGTTTGATTGGAAATGAACCACACAAACAAAAGGCACCCTATGTCCTGACAATTATGCTACACGCACACACACACACTCACACACACACACACACACACACACACTTCAAAACGTTAACCAGTTTAAAATGTTTATAGAAAGTGCTTTGAAACTAGCAGTCAGTTTGCTTCCATCGGCGTAAGAGACAATTCCCTAACTTTGATGGAGTATTAAAACACATCACACTGAGATGTTTGGAAAAACAAAATGTTGCGTTACAGAACCACTAAATCAGCCTTGTTTAATGACTGGAAGCACCCGCGTCTGGTAGCATTACTGAAAAAGGTTGAAAATACAATTTTGGTGTTTCAAGCTTTGCTTACATCAGTATTGAATATATAATTATTCGGTGTTTTCTCCAGCAAAACCTTTAAACACTGCTGTGGTGTATCAAAGTTGTGGATGGGGGCGTTGTTCATAAATATTTTGATGGTGGGTAACATTCCCAATGATTTGAGCCAGGCGAAGGAGCAGCTGCACCTCGTTGTGCTGTTTCCTGAACCCGGACGTCGACCGGAGGATGGAGCACATTTGCAAGGTGCCTCAATAGTAAGAATTTATATTTTCACAAAAACTGCCAAATTTTCCTCTACTTTCCCTTACTCTTTCAAAGCAGCAATATTTAGGTTGTAGAGCCCCTTTGGGCGTTACCGTCCTACGGCCAGATCACAGCTTCGCTGCACTACTTAGTGTTATCTGTTAAAATGTTTAGGTTCTCAGTCTCTCCCTCTCACTCAATCTCACACTCAATCCAATTCTCTCTCTCTCAACATCACTCTGTGAATCTCACTCTCCTAATGTCACTCAATCTCACTTTCTCAGTCTCACTCAATGTCACTCAATGTCCTTTCTCAACAAAACAGTCTTAATCTCTCATTCTCACTCTCTCATTCTCACTCTCTCATTCTCACTCTCTCATTCTCACTCTCTCATTCTCACTCTCCCATTCTCACTCTCTCAAATCTTTCGCTGTCCGTCTCGGACTCTCAATCCCTAACTTTTAATCTCCCCTTCTCACTCTGTATCTCATTCAATTTCAATTGAAATGGCTTTATCGGAACAGGAAACATGTGTTTACACTCCCAAAGCAATTGGAAATGAAACACAACAATGAAAGAAAAAATGAAATTAAAACAGAAAGACATTAAAGTAAATACTGCGCTGACTCCCCGCCCCCACACACTCTCTCTCTCACCCCCACTCTCTCCCCCTCTCTCTCCCCCTTCTCTCTCTCCCCTTCTCTCTATCTTTCTCTCTTAAGGCCATCCAACACCAAAGAATGTGTGACGACCTTCGCTGCCATCGAGCCAACTTTCAGGCCCCCGCGCCAAACACACACACACACACACACACACACACCGAGGCAGAGCCAACCTCCGTGCCACAGAAGGGGAGAAGGTAATTAAAGTTAGAAAGAAAAGAGCCCTGCAACAAACAATGCCGCACTGTCCTGGGGGGAACAGGATGAGGGGAGAGTGGATGGGGGAGGACCAGAAAAACCATTAGTATTCCCTCACTGGTCGGGTGAAAGAGGGAGGGAGGGAGGGAGGGAGGAGGGCAAAGGGGAAATCTGGCTGGCGTTTTCTTCCCTCCCTCCCTCCCAAACTCTCTCTCTCAAAGCAGGAGGACTACTGCTCTATCTGTTTCTCCACCTCTTCACATCTGGTTTAATATCTTCCTTACTCCTGTCCTCTGGTCTCCTCCGCCTGCTACTTGTGTGGGTGTGGGTTCCCCTGGGTTTCTGTAACACTAGTGTACTCTCTGTTTCTCTGTCTCTCTCTCCAGGCCTCCCTCCTCAGTTCCAGCTCTACCCCGTACTAAGAGAGAGAGAGAAGGAGTGGCTGGGACTAATGAGGAGCTGGTAATTAATATTGTGTCCATCCCACCTGAGACTCTGTGACAACTAAGTAACTCATATGCAAATCATATTTCCATGTGCGCAAGCACACACACACACACACACACACTATCCTGTCAGCTCACCTACTGGGTCGTTTAATTAGTAAAACAGACATTTGTATTTTTTTTTTACAGACTTTTTAGGGACATACACGTGTACAGGAAACACATCCACAAACTACTGCATAGAAGATGTCCTCACCCCACCCCATGTCAGCTATTCCTCACCCCACCCCATGTCAGCTATTCCTCACCCCACCCCATGTCAGCTATTCCTCACCCCACCCCATGTCAGCTATTCCTCACCCCACCCCATGTCAGCTATTCCTCACCCCACCCCATGTCAGCTATTCCTCACCCCACCCCATGTCAGCTATTCCTCACCCCACCCCATGTCAGCTATTCCTCACCCCACCCCATGTCAGCTATTCCTCACCCCACCCCATGTCAGCTATTCCTCACCCCACCCCATGTCAGCTATTCCTCACCCCACCCCATGTCAGCTATTCCTCACCCCACCCCATGTCAGCTATTCCTCACCCCACCCCATGTCAGCTATTCCTCACCCATACACGGACAGAGGAGCGAGAACTGATGCCCGTCTGGCGAGTGAATCAGAAAACACACCCATGGATTTCCCTCCTATGAAATTATGGAGAGACACAAGCAGACGCTGAGTTAAAGGGCCAAGACAGACCTGTGTATGAATTATGTAAAATGTGTTTTAAGTGTGAAGGTACATTTAAACCCATGTCCGAGAACATTTCTGTCAGTATATGTTTGTGTATATATATATTTATATGCTGTGTATTGTAATCAGAGAGTCTAATTTCGGCTATGCTTGCTTCATGTTCTATAATCTGCTTTTTCTTTGTCTCTGGGATCACAGAATGAAGGATTAGTGTTTTAAATGATGACTGACTAATCCTTGATTTCCCCAGCGCTAAATAAATATTAATCTAGCTTGATCATCATGCTCATCTCTGCTAAGGTACAACACATACAATATGAAAGTGCTTAGCTGTTATATAAATCGCCTCTTTACTCTGCAGCTGTTTCCAGGCTAAAGCTCCTGTGTGGCCCCTCCCAAATTAAAACAGTGGTAAGGAAGACCGGGAGAGAGTGAGTGAGTGAGAGAGAGAAAGAAAGAGGGATGAGATTAAATGTGAAATTAATAATCTAGCTCAACACAAAGCCTGCAATCTAAAATCCAGGATGCTGTCTGAGAATGAGACCATGCACTCAATTAAACACGCTGAAAGAAATGAAGAAATATGATGCGTAGACATGTATGTGTCCATATGCATGTCAACATATAGGCACCTTGATAAGAAATATTGTGATAATGACGAGGCGTGCCATAATTTAACAATCAAGAGAAATGAGTGTCGGACCTCCACTATGGAGACAAAACAGACAGCCCGGAGACAAGAGTGGAGGTCAAGCTTAGATCAACACACAACCTCCACCCACCTCCACCCACCTCCCCACACACACACACACACACACACACACACAAAAACACCTCCCCCTACCTCCACCCACCTCCACACACACACCTCCACCTACCTCCACACACACACACCTCCACCTACCTCCACACACACACACCTCCACCTACCTCCACACACACACACACACACACACACACCTTCATCCACCTCCACACACACACACCTTCACCCACCTCCACCCACTCACACCTCCACCTAACTCCACACACGCACACACACACACAAACACAAACCCACCTCCACACACACACACACACACACAATGGTCATTGCACAAACAGGGTGGTACCAAAACCAGCTTCTCACAACAACAGACACCGACCGACATCCAGGCCCCGTACTCTTCTAAACAGTACTGCAATCTGCAAGGCCACGCACTGTAAGCCAATGTGCGTGACAGAGACTGACAGATATCCTAGGTCACCAACCTGCACGCACGCACACACATACACCTACATACACCTACATACACACACACACACACACACACACTACGGTGTGTGAAACCAGTCTGTGACGCATGTCCCGCCCATGACCAGGTATGTGAACTAAATGATTGGTTATCCTGTACTGCAGTGAGACAGCGAGGCAGCAGACGTTAATCCCCCCCCTTACACTCCCTGTAATCCTCGGGTAACAAACCCCGGGCCTCTCCAGAGACATCTATCATTAACACACAGAAAACAGAGACACCTCGCTAATTGTGGAGCCGTCTTGTGAACACGGCCACTCGGCTGTCAGCGTTGTTGTTTTCACGGGGTGACAAAGTTTCAAGTTCAAACCCCCGGCGCTGGAAGGAGACGGTCGGGGGCCATGCTGTGTTGGCCTATAATTACTGTCTTTATGGTAAATCACAGGGCAGGTAGCCCATCAGGCATTCTACTGCTGCTGGCCAAAAGCTAATCGGAGTGCGTCCATCGTTTCCAGGTTTCACACAGGAGACGCGGTATGTGTCTGCCACGAAGCAAAAACTATTCACATACGAAGAATTTTAAATAACTGTGGTCTCACGGACACACACACACACACACACACACACACAGATTGACGCGAGCAAACATACATTGGTACACAGAAACAGAAACAGACACTGGCATCCTTTTATGTTGCTCTAAGAGGTTCTACTCATGACAGCCCTAATTTCTGGGTTGGGAGAATTACTAATTAACTTAAAGTTTGGAACTCTTATCTAATTAGAGGGGCTCTCCAAATGAACTTTAGACCAAAGTCTTTGTGCTTTTTAAACAAACTCACTGACAGGCAGCTGTTTAGAGTTTACCCTCTCCTGAAAAACCACACTGAAAACACACTGTTATTTATGCTACCATGATAGGCTCCTTACTCTGAAGACTGGGAGAAAAAAGAAAGAAAGAAAGAAAGAAAGAGGAAGAAAGGTAGAGAGAGAGAGAGAGAGAGGGAAGAAAATAGAGGGGAAAATGAGTGTGCAGAGTTGAAAAGTGTACAACTTAATTGGATTTCACTACAAACAAACAACTGTCAAAGCTAATTAGCATGGTTGTAGATTAGCGTCGCAATACTCCTTTTATAAAATAAACATGCCATGGAAACCAGTACAGTAGGAGACCTTAAAGCAGTGGTCAGACCAATTCATTACCTTCCTGGGAGGAAATTAAAACAATTACGCAAAGTGTGTGAAATGTGTTAAATGGCCAGGAATCTCCTGTAAAAAGACACATCATTTCAGTCACGCGTTCCACAGGCCCGCAACCATGTACATGTACACCATGGGCTGTTCCAGTAGACCCAGGTCAAGACAAGTCATGGGCTTAGATATTCCAGCCTGGTTTTGACCTTGATATTGTAGTCCAGGACTAGGTGTCATCTGTGTCCTGAACCGGTCTTCTATTCTTAAAGTGATAATTCCAACTACGCTAACTCAAAACTAATTCCACCCGACCAAATAATCAAAGAGCTAAAGAGCCAAAAAGCAGAGAGCATGTGTTTCATTTAAACCACCCTAATGAACAGACTCATTGAGACGATCATTGTTCATTTTCCCAGACACCATCTAAAAGCATGGCAGTGGAATTACCACTACTGTGTGTCTGTGTGTGTGTGTGTGTTCTCGTGAGGTCAACCACAACTCAGTAGAGCAACAACAAGAACTGAGTCAGCAATCACACTCACACACTTAATTAATCCTTACTGAAAACAAAAAAAAAACACACACATACACACACAAAAACACACACACTGTGTTTATGGCTCAGAGGCGCGGAGCTCTGAGAAATTAATTTGCTTTCCGATGAAATACCTCAAATGTGATGATAAGCCAAAAAAAGAGAGTGCAGTGGATTGCGAGTGGCCAGCAACACACAGTGACCACGGGACATCTGAGATTAAAACAGTTGGAGAGGAGATTCAGCAGAAAAGGAAGATCAGTCTAGGAAGAATCCTGTCCACTCGGTCCATCTGAAAAGGACATTAGTTTGACAGACTCTCAGTAGCGTCCTCTGTCCTGCTCGGGCCTCCCGACAAACAGGCAAGTCCCATCCACACCAAGCGGTAAGCGTGTCAGGCTGGAGGTCGAAACCGGGTCGCTGGTTTGAATCCCTGAGGGGACCGGGTGTCACTGTGCCCTTGAGCCTGACTGTTGCCAGTATGTCATGTCTGCCTGACGACAAAGAGAGCGGGGTGACGTTCACCTCCTCACCACTAATACATCAGTAGAACTGCTGACTACAGTGGTGTTTGCAATGCCTACTATTACACACACACACACACACACAGTCCTCGTACACTCCCTGGAAAATACTCTTACGGTTTTTTTTTCTGTCTTTTTTAAGCAAATAATTAAAGATGGTTTGGCTGTGGCCAGTAAAGTGCAGGATATGAGAGGGCTAGTATTAACTAAATACCTCTGGAGAAACATGGAAACAGACCAAAGGCCGGCACTGAGACGAAAGGCACAATATTATACATTCTCAGTACTGGTAGTACTAAACTACAGTACTACCAAGTATTACAAAATAGAACAAATAGTGACCTACTAGTAAGTGAACCTAGAATACATTTCCCCCACGATTACTTAGTGGCCTATGCACTGGACTACATAGTAATAAATAGTTAAACACTTAAACCCTGTGGAGGCCAACTTGTCTATATTCCACTAGAAAATACTTCTTAAACCCTGTGGAGGCCAGCTCGTCTATATTCCACTATTAAATACCCATTAAACCCTGTGGAGGCCAACTTTTCTGTATTCCACTAGTAAATACCCATTAAACCCTGTGGAGGCCAACTTTTCTATATTCCACTAGTAAATACCCATTAAACCCTGTAGAGGCCCACTTCTCTACATTACACTAGTAAATACCCATTAAACCCTGTGGAGGCCCACTTCTCTACATTACACTAGTAAATACCCATTAAACCCTGTGGAGGCCCACTTCTCTATATTCCACTAGTAAATACCCATTAAACCCTGTGGAGGCTCACTTCTCTACATTACACTAGTAAATACCCATTAAACCCTGTGGAGGCCCACTTCTCTACATTCCACTAGTAAATACCCATTAAACCCTGTGGAAGCCCACTTCTCTACATTCCACTAGTAAATACCCATTAAACCCTGTGGAGGCCAACTTTTCTATATTCCACTAGTAAATACCCATTAAACCCTGTGGAGGCCCACTTCTCTACATTACACTAGTAAATACCCATTAAACCCTGTGGAGGCCCACTTCTCTATATTCCACTAGTAAATACCCATTAAACCCTGTGGAGGCCAACTTTTCTATATTCCACCAGTAAATACCCATTAAACCCTGTGGAGGCCCACTTCTCTACATTCCACTAGTAAATACCCATTAAACCCTGTGGAGGCCCACTTCTCTACATTACACTAGTGAATACCCATTAAACCCTGTGGAGGCTCACTTCTCCCCCCTCACCCTTTACCTCTGCAAGGGAATACATAATTATTTTCTTGCATATTCATGAGGGCAGAACTCATTATTGTGTTTGTTTTAGGCACAGTTCATGCATATTTAATGAACCTCTTATCCCCTAACGAGGCTTGGCAATGGCCTTGTTACCAAAACAATATTTCACCGCCAAGAATACAAAATAATATAATGATATATATACACACACATGCACACATGCACACGCACGGCTAATTGGGAAAGAGAAGAGAGGAGGGGGAGGAGTGTATTTCTTCACATGTATCCATGGAGACGCTTGTCTACTTCACTAGGTAAAGTATTACCAGTTGTATTGACAATTGGTTATTCAGATGCAGACCTAATCTGACCTAGCCTGATTACCCACAATGCTCAGGCCAAACACCATGCCCCTACAGTGTTCATTCCTCTAGATTTGCTTGCCTGACTTCTTGTACAATGCTAATACATTCTGATCGTTTTTTGTGCTGGAAAAGGGTTAGGTCAGAACTGCTCTAGACGAAACATGGGATAGGCCACTGTCTATAATAAGTTGATTTATTTGAGGCCATTCAGTGTTTGTCCTTTCATATTGACGTTCTAGGTCCCCAGCTTTGATGCAACTGAGGACTTTTTTTCCCAGAATGTAAAAGGAACTTACGTGTCATCCTTTCTACAGCAGAAAACGTCAGGCAATGTCTATGTCCATCAACAGCGGCTCTTTAACCAACACGTGCTGAGTACATTTCTTATTCACCTGGGTTAATGACAACACATTCACTTTCACGATGACACCCGGCATCCTAGCAACAGAGTAAGATGGAGAGCTATATAACCACGTTAACCGGACACCATAAGCCACACATGAGTTCAGCTCCCTCGTTCAGGCAACTGAGCCAGGCGCAACCCATCGATGTACAGATCGCCTGCCCTGATTGGTGGAAAACTCCCTCTGCTCCAGCCACTCTGCTCCCTGTTACGGAAGCAGAGTGGCTCAGAACCAAGAATATTAGATAACAGCTGAGTTTACATCTGAGACACAGAGAGAGGAAGGGGGGAGGGGGGGGGGGGGGGGGGGGGAGAAAGGTAGTGAGATGGGAGGAAAGAAAAAGAGAGCGAAACAAGAGAGACTCTTTAATCTGAATCTGCTAATGACAACTATCAGAAACCCACATGACTACACATACAAACATACACACACCCGCGTAGATGAGCACACAAACACACACACACACACGTACATGCACACACATACATACACACACACACACAACTAATATTGTGCTTTTTTTTTTTTTTACACATTCTGAAATCCCCCTTCTCCAAAAACAAAATATTCCAAATGAAATATTTCTTCTCATGTTTTTCCATCCTTAATTTCCTGTGTCATGCAAAATAGCCCTTCAGAGCCTGAGAAACGAGAGAACAGAGAGAAAAGAAAAATCCCCTATTTTTTTCCCTTAAACCGACAGACCAACTGAGGAGGGGGGTGAGGGAGGGAGGGAGGGAAAATGGAAGAGAGAGGAAAAGGGAGAGTAAAGAAAAAGAGGGCAAGAAGGAGGCAGCGGGGGTAGAGCGAGAAAGGAAGAGAGGAAGAGAAACAGATTCAGAGTAAGGCGATCCCGACTGGCACCGAACCAACAGCAACAGAAACATTTAGATAGCAGCGTTGAATAATGAAGGTTTTCAATGAGGACAGAAATTACATTTCCTCCTGATAACACAACATTCCCATAACAACTCTGTTCACGTCAGGTCCAACAGGCTCATATGGAACACACTGTGTGTGTGTGTGTGTTTGTGTTGGGGAGAGGATCATGGTAACTTTATTAGTCTCCTCTTACCACGCCAGAGACAATACGACACTGCCCTTAAGATGATAGAGATACACAGATAAGGAGAGCGGGAGAGAGGCTGAGAGAGAGACATCCTGTCCAACATCCCATGCTCTGTGGAAGAGAAGCAAATCCAAACATCATGTTTACAGTGTCAGAGCTGAGGATCTGGAGTTAGGACTGAGCCAACGATTACCGATCACCTTTTAAACAACACAGACCTAACCAAACAATCGCTGCTGCACAAGGGAGGGGGTGACAGACGTACAGAGAGACAGAGGATTCAGTTCACTGTATGGACTCTGGTACAGGGAAACCAAGATCAGACAAAATGAATAAAGAGGAGACAAAGTAAGGAGGTAGTGACTAATTCATAAAGTCCAGACATGCCAAAGAAAGAGAGGAGAGAGAAAGGGGGAAGACATAGAGAAGGAGAAAGAGGGAGAGAAAGAGAACCGGAATATTTCCCATGCCAAGACTGTAAAGAGATAGATAGGGAGAACGAGGGAGCGGAGATAGAGGAGAGAGAAAGTAGAAAAGGAGAAGGGGAGAAAGGAGGAGAAAGAGAGGGAACAAAAGAAGGAGAGAGAAGACTGAAGGAGGACAGAAAGGGAGAGAAAGAGGCAGGAGAGAAAAAGCGAAGGGAAGAGAGAGGAAGAGAGAGAGAAGCAGAAAGAGAGGACAGAAAGAGAGAGATAAAGGCCGCTCTTTGTGCTCCAGCACTCAGCCCCACCATGTTTCCTCTCCTCCGTTTCTCATTAGCATATGAAAAGCCAGAGATGAAACTACGAGGGATAGCGTGTAAAAGGTCAGAGAAAAGAGTGAAAGGGGATCCTGCCGGACGATAGAAAAACAAAAACAGGCCACGCCACCCTTTGTGGGGTTCTGTGTTTCGCCCGAACGATTATTTCCATACACCAGATGGAATTCCAGTGACGCGTCTCGCCATGTTCCCAAGTTGAGTTCGTATGGAACCCACAGTGTCACTCACAAGTTACACGACGCCCCCCGCTACCCTTCTCTCTCTCTCTCTCTCTCTCTCTCTCATTCAGTCACACAACGCCCCCCCGCTACCTCTCTGTCTCTCTCTCTCTCATTCAGTCACACGTGCATTAGAACACCTGCCATACGGACACACATCCACTACGCCGGTTTGAACCCCCCCCCGCCACCACACATAAATACTTATTCATGTCACCTCCCAAAAACCTCAAATAATAAAATTTCTAAATATTTCCTTAATTTAATGCCAACAACAGAGTTGTTCTGTATAGACGATTAGGGAAAACCATTCTATATATGCATTCATTCACCTGAAGACACACACCCACACACACACACACACACGCACGGAGGAAATATGAGCTGGGGTTTGTTGTTCTCCGGCCCTTCAACAAACACTGTCAACCCAATGAGGGAGGCCAGAGGATGGGGGGGAGAGAGGGAATGGGAGAGCATTTCATCTCTCTTTCATCTCAGTCACTCAGTCAACCATTCAATGCCCTATTCAACAACTAGGCAGGCCTTATGCAAAACCATTCTAATCCCTCCCCTGATGCTTTCAGATTTGGAAAAACGTCCATTCCTTCCTCCTGAAAAGCAATTATATCAACATCTTACAAGTACTAGAATCTAACCTCTCACACACACTCTCTCTCTCTCTCACACACACACACACACACACACACAAACACACACAGACAGACACACTGACAGACAGATTGCCTCTCATGCTATGACTCCTGTAAACAAGTTAACAACCTGGTTTCACCTCAGATTTGAAATAAATCACATTAATCAAATTATTAGAACATGAGTCCCCATTCAGGCCAACGATTCTTCTGTTATAATAATCGTAATAATAAAAATAAAATGGTCCTCTCTATTAGACAAAATAAATAGCTTTTTGAAAAACCATCTCCAGCCGATTGCGGAAAGTGTTCCTGTTTAAATCGGGGTGGTTTTACAATAAGTAGGGTCACTTTAAAGGGATATACCAGAAAATTGTTTTTATGTGACTGCTCTCCATTCTGCATGCCAGTCTCAGCCTGTACAACTAATCAGAAACAAATGAAAGAATGTCGTTGCGCTAACTGATATTTGAATGACACACTCACTGACACACAGACGAACACAGCTGTCGCACATATATTGTTGTCATGTCATTCCCTCCCATACATACACTGCAATCCCGTCTCACACACACACACACACACACACACACACCACCGCCACACGCCAGCAAGCTTACAAGCTGTCCCTCTCTCACACACACATTCACACTTCTGTCAAGCACACACAAGACGAGGAAGCGAGGCTGCCAGAGATCATTTTGCATATGTAAATTCCGGCACAAGCGAAACGTGTGTAAACACGAGTCATTGTGAGGGGACTTAATCCAACCCACCGACCGACCCCCCCCCCCCCCCCACTCGCTCTTCTTTACTCTCGTTTCTTTTCTCCTTTTTTCCCCCCAAAGGGGGCTGCTAGCGGACCGACCGACCGAACGACCGACCGACGGACGTTAGACATTAGTCAGCACAATTAAGCAGGTTTCCATGGCTACTAATGAAATTTGGCCGCCCCACCACAGCTTTGAGCCATAAATGGGACGGGCTGTTATGCAGAGCAAACTGACTCCAGGCCCATTATCACTGGCTGTTCCACAGCAGCACAATGGGGTCGCTTGTATCGCCCCCCCCCCCCCCCCCCCCCACACACACACACACACACCAGCACGTCCCTCCGGCGGTACAAGCCCTATCCGCCTGACAATTTGCATATGTTAATATAATTAGCTGCTAATTACACTAAACTTTTGCATATTGACAAGCAGCCACCCGTGGGATCTACAAGAGCTTTCAACCTGTTCCAAGTCTTTAACCCATTTCTGTGTGTGTGTGTGTGTGTGTGTGTGTGTGTGGGGGGGGGGGGGGGTGTAAGTGCACGTGTCTATGCACATATGTGTGTATGTGTGTGTGTGTGTGTGTTAGCCATACTGCCCCAGGGCAGCCACAGAAAGCCCCCCTCTTCAAGACATTAAGCTTGGCTGCTTTTCCTATAGGCCTCTAGGCCCTGGCCTGGGACCACAGTACTGACGCTGCCCAGCCTCTTATGCCGACTGCAACACACACATACAACTGTGCACGCACACACACGTTAAATGATACACGGAGACTCTGGGTTCTTCGTTGTTCCTCAGTGCATCAGAAAAACACCTCACTATTAGTGTTTTTGTTTTCTTCAGTACAGAGACTCCTGAAAACTGAGCTCTTCAAAGGAGATCAGAATTGCAACACTACAAATGGCTATGTGCTGTTTTCCTGGTTCCTGAGTGGCTACACGGAGAAGCGGCGTGGAGAGCATTATACCAATAACGTGAATCTCTGAAATCACGTTACATATCAGCCAAGCGCATGAATTCAACTATTTAAAAACATCACTGACCAGCACTAGTCAACACAGATCGAATTCAACAGGGGAAAAAACAAGGCAAGAGGGAAAATGGAGGAACAGGAAGAAAACAGAATAAGCAGAATATGAGTGTTTAATAATGGGATGTGGAGGGTTGTGCTTTTCCCATCATTATGGCTGTGATTCTTAGAGGGGGCCAAGCAACCACACTGCTACGATTACAGGACTTATGTCCCTCTAACTCTCTCTTTCTCCACCTCTCTGTCTCCCTCTCTAACTCTCTCTTTCTCCACCTCTCTGTCTCCCTCTCTAACTCTCTCTTTCTCCACCTCTCTGTCTCCATCTCTAGCTCTCTCTTTCTCCACCTCTCTAACTGTCTCCCTCTCTAGCTCTTTGTTTCTCCACCCCTCTAACTGTCTCCCTCTCTAACTCTCTCTTTCTCCACCTCTCTAACTGTCTCCCTCTCTAACTCTCTGTCTCTCTCTCTCTAACACTTTCTTTAACTCTCTTCCTGCAACTTTCTAACACACTCTCTCTCTAACTCTTTCTGTAACTCTCTTCCTCTCTAAATGTCTCCTTTTTCTAACTTTGTCTCCCCTCTAAAATGTGTCTCTCTGTCACTAACTCCATCGCTCTCTAACTCTCTCAACCTCTCCAAATGTCCTTCTCAAAGTCTGAATCTTTCTAACTGCTCTTCCTCTCCCTTTCTCTCTCCCCCTCTTTTTCTGACTCTTTTGCTTTCTCTCGGTCCCAATCACTCTCCACTTCTTGGCTTCTCTAAGATAAGGGGGAAAAAATGAAAAATATCCCAGCACATGCAATTCACACAGCTGACACACACAAACACACACAACAGATGGCAAAGCAAGGAAGATTAAATAAGCACTCACACATGCACCCACACACACACACACACACACGTGAACACGCCTACCTAATGTCAGACAAACACTGAGAGGAAGACTGAGAGAGAGAATGGACTTCTACAGGGACAGGGGAGACTCAGTCCATTCTGCTGATGTAAAATCAGAAGCATATGACTAGGGTACCGGTCCTCTGCAGGAATAATCCTACCAGCTACTGCTGCTGGTCCATTTCATTTACTTCTCTTCATCACACACACACACACACATCAAACACCACATTCACAATTCCTCTAAGATACATCCATTTCCCTCTGAATTGTTACAGTAGTAAAAGGAAAGAAAATGAATAAAAGAGAATCATATTTGGCTGTCTGGTCTGTTCACCTCACCGTGACATTTGGTAATGGGGATTTGGAAATAACCTAAATGTGTGTGTGTGTGTGTGTGTGTGTGTGTGTGTTTGTGTGTTAAAGACGTTTCCTTTAGTATGCCCACTACTCGGATTACCAGGCGGTCTTAAGTATTCAATCGACACAAAATATCTTTTTTTTTTTTCATTTCTGCCTTTTAACCAAATTGGTGGTGTTAATGCAGCGAAGCAGTGGATCAACAGAAGAAGAAAAAAACATGGAAATGCAGGGAGATGGGCCTGTTCCAAGGCCCCCAACTCCCTCCATCTCACTCACTTTCTCTGCAGCACAGGATTTTAAATCATCCGATCTCCCTCTATTAGAAGAGAGACTTATTGAGGTAGAAACCATAAAAAATGAAGGAGGGAAATTTAATCCCTGAAATATTGATTTCCACATTAATATCAGATAGGTGGAGGGCGATGAGGCTGGCTGGAAATGACACATGGTGGACCCTAAGAGAGGCTAGGGCCTATCTTTATGCTGTATGTGTCTGGACAGGGAGAGTTATAGGAGGATTCTCTCCCTCTCCCTCCCTCCCTCTCTCATCTCCCATTTCTTCAGGGTCCCTCTGTTCCCGTTCTGGAAAACCCGGATCAAGGCTGAAATTCTGGAGACGTGTTGTTGTTGTTTGTTTTATTGGAGTTCTTTTTTTACTGAAAAAATTAGGCTGTATCATAAGCCAAACGGTACGAGAGCCCATGTTATGGTTGTTGACTTGAGTGAAACACAAAGTCATAATCAGAACAACCAGGACCTGTCTCTCTTGTCCCTGCTTGCTATAGACATGGTTGGCCTCAATGTTTTATGAACACTAATACACATGTTATTATACAGTAGTTAAAACCTAAGTACTCCGTTACATCTCCTTCTGCCTCCCACCGTCTCGTGCTGTAAGCATATTAATGAGCTGAACTGAATCGCCTTTCATTGTTTTTAATAATAAAAAAGCTTTTACTCTCCACTCTCCATTGTCTCCCAAAACTGGCAGCACGGCTCACATGTACATCCTCGATACCCTATTGATGCCTGGTTAAAACCCAGGCTAATGTGCTTTATTCTGCACGCGCGCGCACAAACACTAATGCTGTCTTCATAATACTAAGAATAATGTAAAAGCTGAATGATAACAGCAAAACAAAAGCATAGCCCTCAAACAAATTCGACAAGTAGCTACGCATTCCCTCAAACATGGCGCTGTGATTGATTGAAAGGACATAGCATATGTCCTGTGAGGTTCAGAACATAGTTAACACTGATGAAAATCACAGCAATTCATTTCTCAGAGTTTAATTGTTGGTTTTTAGCAGTGAGTCCCTGAATAGCACATTACAAATAAAACACGAGTTGCAGGCGTGAAATTAATCAATGTCCCCATCGCTGAGTTATATTGAAACCTTTCGTCTAAAAGACCCAGAAAACTATTCAGAAAAATGTCTAAATGTATAAAATATCTTAAGTTTAATTCTCAAATTATTTGATGGAATAAAACTACAAAAATGTATTTCGTTGGAAATACCAGTAAATAATGTTTGTCGAAGGCCCAATCCTCTAAAATAGTAATAATTGACAAAATACTGTAATCCATGACTGTAGGCCAATCCAAAAATTGTACAATGGTAAAAATTATTTCTGCAGTGGTCAGTTTACCTTAGTCCAAAAATCCATTGAAAATTTCGCATTTCCACGAATTTCAATAACTGAACGAATATATTTTTAAGTCTTATAAAGACCTTGAAACATCAAGAAAGAGCTCAAATAATTTCCTCCAAATAATAACAGGAAAAATAACAGTCAAAACAGTCATAGTATGCCGAGGTAAAGAAAACAGTAGATTAAAACCACTACAAATATAGGCCTTAACGCTGATGCGCCCGCGTAGAAAGAGCAAACGGAGAACGCAGACACACAACACACCGCGTTACATTGCCTACCGGAGTTTCAGACTGCCTCTCGTTTTGCCGTGTTTTTTCTGCTCTCTCAATGCAAGCGATCGATGTCCCCTGTCACTGTCGTGTCCCAATCCCAGCCAAGGCTCTACCTCAAACCAGCCATGAGGCATAGAACCACCACAGCCCCTTTTCTCGCCTCCCTCGCCCAAGTCACACCAAACAATCACCGTGCATCGACAACTCACTACCGAAGCTTGGGCAAAAAAAAAACTAATCACTGGCAATGGAAGGACAATTCATTATGTGAAGAAAAAATATGAACCCACCAATGCGAATGAAGGGGAGAAAGGATCTTACGTTACGACGAGAGGACAGGAGAAAAGAAAATAGAGAACCAGTAAACAAGAGTAGGTAATGGCAATTTCTTTAATATTTTGTTAACGAGAATAAGAAACGATTCTGGATCCAGGGGACCTGCGTGATGTCAGTAGCCCAGCGACTGGTCGCCTCTCTGGGAGACATAGCCACCCACGCATCAGTCCATGGCTACTACTTCTTTACACGCTTCAGGTAACAACGAATGTATTGGACCGTTATACACTGATTTTGTCCATTGTATCATCCCAAGTAACAACGAATGCATATATCTGAATTATTACAAAATATTTCCTAAGCTTAAAAATCGCGTGTGATCTTCGCGTCACTTGAGAATGTCTACACCGTGGGTGTTACGTGTAACAATAACGTGAGACAGATAGCGACATCGTCAGAAATTATATGCATGGTTAAAATCTAGGCTAACAGCCAAACAGTCCGGTCCAGCTTTTACAAGTGGTCCAAGAACAGGAACCACGCAGAACTCTTTAATGGAAAAAGGGGAAAACAGTAACGTAACCTACTGCCTACCACGATAGATCGGACATCGCTACGTCTAGTCTAGAACCGTAATGAACTAAGCCACACCGAATAAATATGTGATATTATACGACAATAGTTTTAAGAGACATTGGACAGACCGTATCGGAACCAGACAAATCCTAGGAAACTTTGAGAGTAGATTTGGCCGAGGTAGCAATGACACTCACGTGAAGGCTTCCGTCTGTCTCCTGACAGTTCTCTGCTAGTAAAACCAAAGCAGGACTTCCACAAACACCTAGATATGCGATGTTTTCCAAGGCAAAGCTACGGTCGAAAACACAGCAGATGAAAACGGCTATTATCCGCCGAGCTCTATGTCAAAGATTCTGCGGGATCCACCAAGAAAGATAATCGATACTCGACCTAAATTTAACACCAACTAGCCTACTCAATAAAAGTTATAGGAAAAAACTTACTTTCTTCCCCCCGCAGTTCGCTTCAAGTCTCTTGCTATTGGTTTGAAAACAAAGTCACATCCAATGTTTGCGAAATATGATAACACAAAAAAATTGAAAAAGGGGAAAAAGGTGTAATCCTCCCAACTTTATTGAAAAAATAAATAAAAAGAAAAATGGCAAGCTCTATTAAAGCTATCCTTTGGGTCCGATCGGTGAAAGATGTGTCGACTGTAGCCTCGCAGATTCGGTTGTGGAGGGGTCGAGAAACAGCGGAAGGGAAATGAAAATCCGATATGTCTTTATTCTGCTAATTATTATCGTTTTAGCCCTGTTTAAAAAAATGGCTGATTAAGTTGAGTGCGCATGTCTTTGTGTGTCTATTCCCGATATGCACTCTGGGAATGGAAGAGAGAGGGCGAATGAGAGAGTGAGGGAGGGAGAAAGAGGTAGAGAGAAAGAGAGAGAGGTGTAATTAGCGAGCTGATCAACAGTCCCCACATTGCAAATGACGCGCTGAGCCCCGGTCTAGAGCGAAGCCCGTAGAATGGAACGCGTCAGATAGACCAAAGTGATCATAACGGGAGGAAATCTTTACGGTTTTACCCGCCGGCCCAACAACATGCGGAACAATAAAGAGCTATTTCCTCCTGTTAACCAAATTGGGGAGATTTACAGAGAACTCCTATTTTTTTTTTAAATAAATGTCCGCAGATAGAAAATCTGTAGCTTGATAATATCTAATGTACCACACAATGCGTACAATGTTGCTATACTATTTGTAAACAAGGCCAATGTTATAGCCTTCTGGATGTCAGTGTGTATTAAAAATATATTGATTTGTTTGCTTATTTCGGAGTATTGATTATATGGAATATAGAGGCTTATTATATTTAATCTTGACTAATACTACACAAATAGAAGGGCTACACAATTAACAATTTTTCAGGTAGGGTAACGTGTAATGTGTTGAACGTGTTGTAATGTGTTGAATTAAAACTGCTTGACGCCTATATGTAAAAAAAAAACTCTATATATTGAACACAGCGTCGACATCGTCGACACATTTACTAGACTGTCGCAAAACTATTACAAAATAAAGGATATATCTCGCTATGAAAACCAAAAGAGGGCAGGCTTTAAATGGACGCGAAGTCTGTAAATGAAGAATTATAGGCCGAACTGACGTTATTCATATATAGTGTTTTTAAAGATTGTGTAAAAAAAAAATCAAATAGGCCATGACTTATTATAAAGATCGATTAAGATCACATGCTTACATCCACTGATGAATGAACATAGGCTACACGAAAATAGCTTGAAATGAAAGAACTTGATATGAAATCATAATTTCTACATTTCCAGCAAAGAACCAGCCATTCAAATACATGTTTTAAAAACAGCTACTTGTGACGACATTATATTAAAATGTATCTCTCTTGATGGGCAGAGTTGGCCGACCAAAATCTGGTAAATACAAACTGCAATGTATATTGCCTACATGTGTATCAAAATCATCCGCATGTTTACCAACTTCCAGTCCAAAAGAGATGATGGGCTACTGGGCCTATCAGAGCCAAAGGGAACACACCAAACAATGTTAGACCCATTGAATCAACACAGCGCTCAAAACAATACCTGGAATAATATGTTGCATTGGTTCGTATTGCTATATCCCACGATTAACGCATTTACTTCACTCTTTCTGTGTCTAATAGTCGCTATCCGGGTGAGGGAGACCTAACATGGTGTTAATCGTGGATGGAATCAGGAGATCGGTTCTCTTTCGTGAAAAAAAATCGAAGGGGTGAATTGACAGAGCCGGGTCTCGGGATGCTGTGATAAGGCTCCTGGCAGTCGAACTACATTCTACTGCAGTACAGCTGAACTGGACCCCCTCGGACCCAGCCGAACCAAGGCCGACCCAGGGATGCCGTGTGCTGCACTTCTGGGGCTGTGACCCTGTTTAAAGATGGTCAGCCGAGGCATCACTTTTCACCCAGATCCGAGGCGGTGGGTCTATAGCGTTCTCCTGGGATTCCAAACTGCTCTCGCAGGAGGAGATATGACTCACTCTGCGGACAGGAGTAGCCTGGCAAGCCGCTGCCTGGTTGGACAACCCGTACGGAGCAAAAATGAAACGGACGGAGCTTTTCTTGTCTCAAATAACATTTAAGCTATAATGCAAAAATCGGTTGCTATGGACTAAAGGTTGTTCTGAATGTTTGCCGTTGAGATTTTTATTTAGCATGGATGGGGGACTTTGTAACTAGGCTATTGATTGATTTATTTTTATTTTCTATCTCCAGTGGTCGTTTATGTTTTTGCTAGGATGTAGATTATTAATACTTTCAGAAGCCTGTGGTGACCATTGAAGACTTTCGGTTGTCTTTTCATTTGTTTTCACGGTGAAAAGGAGAAAGTAAGGCGGATTTAAGGGACTGATACTGCTTATCTTAGCCTCATGCATTGGTAAATCCCCCCGGTCGCTTCACTCTCCCCGCAAACGATGCTCTTTCTCCGGGGGCTGCTTGACAAAAGACCGCGTTAACTAATATTTCGCCCAATTTCCATATCGCAGCATCCCAAATTAATTATAGATTGCTATCTGTAAAATCAGTGTGCGTCTGCCTGTGTGTGTGTGTGTGTGTGTGTGTGTGTGTGTGTGTCCTTAGGTTAGACTATATGGGTTAAAATAAAACGACTAAAACGAACCTATTGCCTAATCAATCGAGCTTTAATTATAATTACCATTCACAAGTGTTTTATTTCCAAAAGAAGCGGAAAAAATATAATTTAAACTACATTATTTTTTGAATGGTTATAACAATAATATTGCAATCATTTTGAAGAGTACGTTTATGTGATCACATCTCTGACTCTTCCTCCCTGGGTCATTGTTTCCACTGCTTTGAGGCTTGTTTAGCGGTCGGAAGCAGGGCTGGGTCCTGCCATAAGGGACTGTGGCTGAGAGGTTGGGGGTTACCCCTTGTCTCAAATCAGATGGTTTAAGTCCAAAGCGCCGGCGCCCTCTGGGGTCCGTTAGGTCATGGTTGGGGAAGTCTGACCCCTCTCCTCAAAACACACAAACGTACTGGCAAACCCTCTACCCACCACACTGACCCATCTCCCCACCACCCAGAACCAGAATAGCCTACAGTCACAGCAAAGCGCCCAACACACAGAGAAGCTACATAAAATAACAAGCAGGTTTGGTAAGAAACAGAAACACACAATGGGGTAATATAAATGAAAACACAGTTTTCCTGTTTCAATATCCATAACTCTCAATGGAAAGAATATCGCCAAAAAATATGCAATCTATGTTCAAAGCGTGTAAATCAAAACTCATATTATTTCCCCCAAAAATAGGCTACATTCACATTGCAATGTGGCGATGTAGCATATTTTTTATTTAAAAACGATTGTGTTGCAAATTAATAAATTTATAATAGAAACAATACACATATTATTCATTGTTTCATTTGCAAAAAAACATACACGGGTAGAAAAAAAATTATATTCACTTACTTTGCGTGACACATTACGCACATAACTTCCGAGAAATATTAAATCCCGTTTCTTTCCATTCAATCGCAGAAAGTGTTCGATAATCCGATACAAATTAACTTTTTTCCTCACAGAAACACAACCTAAACCCTCTCGACGTTTTAACGGCACATGCCCTAAAACCAGACAACTTGCATCCATAAACACACAACCTGTTTAAAACTTTAAATTGTCTCTCATTTAAATTCCCAATAGCACAAACCCAGGCAGCGGAAGCAGATGAGAAATAAAAAATATATGTACCTTTGGTAAAATAGCATTCCGTTTTTCTTCTCTGTCTTAGTCTCTTACGCTCAGTAGCGATCCGCTTATAGCATATGGAATCTGTTTGGAAAATGCCTAGATTTGGCACATTGTCATTGAAAAGAGAGGAGCGAAGTGATGCCGCTACAGAATAGGGGAAATGAGTTGCGCATTGGACGAAGCCTCCCCTCTACGCGGACTTATCCAACTTTAATTTAATATTCCGCAATCACACAGTGATGGCATATAATTCAAGGGGAATTTCAGAGGAAGGAATCGCTTTGTGTTTTTCCACTAGTATTTAATCGGGAGGGGAGCAGGACAATGCTTTCGTCCCTATTATGTGTCCTTCTCTGTTGTTCTGTCTTGTCCCCTTCTCTTTTGATATTTCACACCAAAACAAATTATGTTTATTTGTTTGTATTTTGATCACTTGCCAAAACCCCAGACGTATCCCTTGCTCTTGTCACGCTGGAATCATTCCCAACATAAAATCGAGACCTATAAACGCTTGTTTGTAAAACACTGAGCCCAAAATCAATGTATTGGGACATTTCAATCGATTATATAAACGAAAATCCATACTCAACATGAGGCCGATATCAGCCCACTCTTTCGTTCCCTATATAAAGAGGGAAAACTAGAGGGAACGCGAAAAGAGAGAAAGAGGGCATCTAGGGTTTTAAAACAGAGCTTATGTCAATGTATAGCCGGGTGACTCTCTTGCTACTTAGATGTCAGAGTATTTCCAGATGCATGGGATATGCCGGCGCAAGCCCTGATGACAACAATTAGGCTGGTGCGTATCAAAGCGACCACGCGGATTACCGCTACATTTAAAGGGTCAACTAGAGCTATTCCAGCCAATATCACATATCAGCATCGCATCACAATAATCAGTCGTTTCTGGACGGCCTTTCATCAGGCAAAAAAAAAAGAGGGGGGGGGGGAGAAGCTAAATCAAATCAGGGGCTGTATATCCACTTGATAGCTGTTTGCATTATTAAGATGCGAGAAGAAAACAACAACCCATCATGGTCATTTATTGCATAAACTGGGCATTAATAATATGCGCAATGATCTTAGGGAGAGATGGGAGGGGGGGGGGTAGAATCACAAGATGTCAATCATGTAAAATTTACATGGAATCACAGCTGTTTGCTTCTCGTGACTAGGGGAGGGGTGCGCCAGAGGGGTTAAGGAGGGGTAGGTAGGGGACGGCCACGCACACGGTGCCACTCTGTTTATTTGATAAGAGTAAATCAATGGAATAGATTGTAAAGTCTTTACCGGGACCAGATGCGCGTGCAGCGTGTTACAGTGTTCCCCAAAAGGGGGGGGGGGTGGGGGTGCTTGGTGAAAAGTGACTTCCGAAGAGCGGCGCAAAAACGGGTTTATCTGGTGAGGATATCTACACTGAACTGTGCACTCGTACACTTGGGTCATCATACACACGCGCGCACACACACCCATCCAACCTCTTTCTCGCCTCCGTGCATCCTTCCATTCAATCTCCCGTGCCCTTGTGCCTCCTCCCACTTGGCCCTTAGTGTTCGCCGTGCGCGAGCTTTTTATTGTTGATCCCTCTTTAATAGACACGCGCGCATTTGTCCTTCTCCATATAAATCTAAGGACTCAAAAAAGGGCCTCACCCATACCTCCACATACCAGACGCAAACCTTTTTCAAACCACTAAAGCAGCACAATAATTAACAAGTCTCGTGTATTTAATGTGAAGGTGATCATAAAACAAATCTGGTCTTCTGGGAGATGCACCTGCATTCTTTGTGTCTTCTGACAAACACACACATGTATATATAGAGAGAAAGAGAGGCTAGTGGCTATTGTGAAAAAGAACAATAGAGATAGTTGTATCCCCAATGGTTCACGTCTCATAAGGAATTAACTGGAATTATTTAGATTTCCATCTTATTCTTGAAATTACATCAAATTAGAATAATTACATTTGCATATTGGAAATTTAATTTAAAATTTATGAAGTGAATTTTGCATAGAAATAGGCCAAAAAGTAACAATACAAATAATAAAACATAATAATGATAACCGTTTTCTAATAATAATAATTAATTATCACAACTGATAATGTATTAAATCCCCAAAACAGCTTCTGCGATTCAGACTATAAATTGAAGTAATTTCAAGAAACGAATTACATTCTAAAAATACTTTTATTAATTATATTGAAAAGCAGGGGTTGTCTCTTCACAATCTTATTATAAAACTCTCCATGACAACACGAGCCAGAACATGTCAATTTGCCTGACTGGACTTACGCTGTCCACTCTTAAGAGGTTCCTCAGATCTCCGCTCTCTTGGGGTTACACTGTGCCCCTCTTCTAGTACTCAATGGGCCGTCCTCTCGCGGTAAATAACCCGGTTACTATTGGACAGCACCGCTAAAGCGAGAAGTCAATTCCATGGCAACAGTTTTGACAGGAAGCTCGAGCCATCAAAGCCAGAGATGGACGAAAATCACAATCAAGTCAACCAAGCCAGGCCAGGCAACCAGCGCAAATGCACCGACGTTATCAACGCCTATTAGACAGTTAAAAATGCTTGATGTGAGGCGTCTGTTTAGAAGATGAGGTTTATGAGATACACATAATCAAACGATATTCATACATAAGATTGACTAGGTCCTGGTTAACACTTTTTTTTCATCTTTACCATGAAAGTCAACTAGCATTCACCTTGTGTGATCAATGTGCACCTGTAATTAAAATTAGATTAAATTACCAATAAGTGATGTTGTGAATCAGAAAAAAAAAAAACGTTTATTCAAGTCTTTCCATAATTATTCTAAAGCAATGAACCTGCGGTAATAATAGGGTCCTCAGCATATAATAATCGTATAATAATAATCTCATAATATCGTTAAGTTGTTTATAGTGAGGTGAAACATACACAGCTGAGGACCCTGATAACAGTGAGTCCATGCTGGGTAAGGACATATCTCATCCCTCCAGTCCATACAGACTAGTACACATACAGGCTTGACTAAGGCCTGACTGACAGCACAGAAGGACTCTAGCATTAGACAGGATGCATCACACAGAGCCTATGACTGCTGTAAAGCCGAGTCTGTCTAGTAATTGATTATCTATGTTCTGCAACAGGATGGAGAGAAGTCTAAAAGGATTATCTATGCAAGGTCTTTATCATCACAAGGCACAGACACATTATTGTATTGTCGTGTGTTTTCAACATTAGTCTTCCTTAATAAACTATTCAGATGTGATACTTGACATGACCATTGAATACAACCACGGAGGAGTTGTTCAGGAGTTCACGTTGCCTTGTTTTATTTCCTGGGTTAAGGGGAAGAAAAGTGGACATGTCCCCAGTTACATAGACAATCCAACAGTGCCCCTCCCTTCAATTAAATACAATTCATCTAAACAACACGTCACAATAATTTGGCCTGGGAAATTTAATGGCTGATCCGTTATGAAGGCTTTGTGTCGTTCTATGTGTGTGTGTGTATATGTGTGCCTGTAAATTTTTTTGTATGCACGTGTGTTTGTGTGTGCATGCGTTCTGACCTCAATTTTACTGTACTCACAGAAAAAAGGTGACACAAATAAGTGTGTTTCACGATCAGTCATCTGAGACGGAAATGACAAATCCTTTCTAGAACATTCCACTGTGGTGCAGGATTATGACACACGCACACAGATGATAGCGAATCTGTCTTTATGGCTAATGTATCTGCACCTGCTCAATATTGTCTATTATTAACAAGAAAATGGCCAAAAACACACTCTAAACTCACAGCATTAGGGATGGATAGAATCACAGGGAAATAAAAACACATTCTAAACTCACAGCATTAGGGATAGAAAGAATCACAGGGAAATAAAAACACATTCTAAACTCACAGCATTAGGGATAGAAAGAATCACAGGGAAATAAAAACACATTCTAAACTCACAGCATTAGGGATAGAAAGAATCACAGGGAAATAAAAACACATTCTAAACTCACAGCATTAGGGATAGAAAGAATCACAGGGAAATAAAAACACATTCTAAACTCACAGCATTTGGGATAGAAAGAATCACAGGGAAATAAAAACACATTCTAAACTCACAGCATTAGGGATAGAAAGAATCACGGGGAAATAAAAACACATTCTAAACTCACAGCATTTGGGATAGAAAGAATCACAGGGAAAGGTAACAGAGAAAAACAGAGCCATTATGGATGCTCAAACTAAAACACACAAACCACCACAGCAAATGAACAGTGTCGAGGACACACCTGTACATCGCCTATTAAATGGCAACACATATACAAGAGTTATGTTGAAGTTACCTAGAGGCCAGCCCTGACACCACAGTTTGAGGTTCAACCGTGGTCAACAGACAGCTCACCTCGGTCCAAACCAACAACGGTTGCCTTAAAGAGAAGAGTGCACCCTGGCCGCTCTGCTCTCTCTCTCTCTCTCCTCCATCCCTTTCTTCCTTCCCTATCTTTCTCTACCTCGTTCCCTCTCTGAGGCGCTGAAACGCACCCCTGGGCCAAATCGGGGAGAACAAGCCCTGGGAGCCAAAGAAAAAAGCTGGAATACGTTTACCCTGATATTACTCCAGCGACAGCCAGGAGCAAAGGAGTGTAGAGGGAGCGAGAGAGAGGGAGAGCGGGGGAGGGAGAGAACCGGACACTAGGAGTGTGTGCGTGTGTGTTAGAGAGAGATGGGTAACAGAGGTTATATTTTGGGGGGCTGCTGGAGCTGTGCAGCAGGCTGTACTGAATGTGGGCTTCGGTAAGAGCTGAGCACAGGATGAGACCTATGGCGAATAGAAGCGCAGGGCGTTTGGTTACAGGAAGGCGGAGTGTTGGCCAGGAATAAGGTAAGGGACACGCTTTGTTGAATACGCTGGGGTTTGGGGGGGGGCATAAGGGGTGGGGACAGCAATTGGTGAGGTTAATATTTAAGGCAAGTGTGTGTGTGTGTGTGTTTGTGTGTGTGTGTTTGTGTGTGTGTGTGTGTGTATTTATGACGTTTGTATATGAGGGCATGAGAGAGAGAGAGAGAGAGAGAGAGGGAGAGAGGGAGAGGAGGCATCATTTTTTCGGTTTCTAATAAGATCAGCTGTGAGGTATTTTGCTGTCTGCTACAGTTTTAACTAATAAAAAGGGCACATGTTGGTTGCCAATAGTGGACATCCATATATCGTCAAGGCAACAACGGCATTAATAACAAACTAACGGAGGACAGAACCTGATATTAGGGCCCTTTGGCCTCCATGATTAGAATTGTGATTGCTTCGACAGACCCCATCTCGTCTCGTCGCCCTCACACTGGGACGGTAGTCATGGCACCCAGCTCACCTGGAGGCCGCTGTGCCCATACCAGGTAGAAGGAGCAAGGCAGAGAACACACTGAGAAGGAGATATAAAAAGGAGGACCAGGTGGAAGGAGTGAGAGAGAGAACACACGGAGGAGGAGATAGAAAGAGGAGGACCAGGTGGAAAGAGCGAGGCAGAGAACACACTGAGGAAGACAGAAAGAGGAGGACCATTTCACCATTCCCACCAGTTAAATAGGAGGACAGTTAGTAGCCCTTTTTTTATTCCATTCTGCCATCAATCAGAAGGTGTCAGCACACTGCTGAATCCTGGCTAGTGTGTGTGTGTGTGTGTGTTCTTTACAGATGACTGATTAGAAAGCCAAAATCACCTGATCCATCTTCTTGGTCAGTTTTATTACAGTCATCTTTAAACCGACAGCAACCTGCTCTGTCTCACAACACTGGCCACAGAATATATATTCTCATCCCCTCTTTTTTCAACATCTATCCATCCACCCCCCCCCCCTAGTTTGTTATTTTTTGCTCTTCACTGGGCAGGATGAGGAGATGCAGCAGCTAGAAGGTGTGGAAAGGAGACAGAGAAAGAGAGATTGAGAGATACGTATTTATAGAGCGATAGAGAAGAGAGAAATACACAGACAGAGTGAGACAGACAGACAGACAGGGTGTGTGTGTGTAAGAGAGAGAGACAGACAGACAGATAGTGGGAAATATATGAACAGAGAGAGTGTGTGTGTCTGTGTAAGAGAGAGAGACAGACAGTGTGTGTGTGTGTGTAAGAGAGAGAGACAGACAGATAGTGGGAAATATATGAACAGAGAGTGTGTGTGTAAGAGAGAGAGAGACAGATAGTGGGAAATATATGAACAGAGAGTGTGTGTGTAAGAGAGAGAGAGACAGATAGTGGGAAATATATGAACAGAGAGTGTGTGTGTGTGTGTAAGAGAGAGAGACAGACAGGCAGTGTGAAATAGACGGACAGACAGTGTGAGATAGAAAGACAATTAGAGAACAACAGACATCGTGTATAAGAGAGACAGACATTGTGTGTGTGTTTGAGAAAGAGAAAATAAGATCCCCATTGTTGGAGTGCAGTGTTTTGCATCCCCATGCATTTTCCAGAGATATGGAGGAAAGCCTTACTTCTGCTGTCTTACACTGTACACATCCAATGAATGTGCTCCCAGGTGGGGGATGAATGCAAACCGATGTGTTTCCCCAGGAGAAACTGGTCATGCTGCATTTACACGAGTGTGTTTTATAGACTGTCTTTACCGTTATGGCGTTCATTTGTGACCCAGGGACTAAAAGGTTCGGTCTCGTAATTTGGTCAAAAGTTAGCTACTCTTGTACTGTACACTGGCTCTTTTGTTTGTTCTTCACATGTGAGATGAATCAGATTTTTTTTAAAATATCTTTATAGTGAAAAGCCAGAAAGTTCTGTCTGCGCTCACTGCCTTTGAACTTGATGCTATAAGGTTCTATCAGTGGAAGATGTCACAAAGCATTTCTAAAACTGGGAGTTTAAAATATTTAATTGTCATTTATTTTGCAGATAGAATCTTGTTGTCCAACATTCTACGTTATTGTCCTAATTTGCAATAGCTTTGTTTTTGTATCACAACATTTTCACCCCAAAAAAACTATAATTAAATATAACTTGCTATTTATTATAAATAAAATACAGGAGACTCAGAGTAGGCCTTGTCTGTTTTTCACTTGTTTTAAGAGATTAATACAAATTAAATCCATGGATGCAGCATTTAACAAATATTACGCACGTGCCACATTTTATTGTTAAATAGCAGATAGTTTACTGGTTTTGGGTGTCGGGGACCAACAAGTTCGCCCATTTTTAATCAGTTCACACATGAGAGGTTAAGCTTTAGCAATGTTGCTTGTTCTCTGTAGGTTACTGTGTGCTTCTCAGTGTATGGAACTATCTGTTTAAATAGCGTGCGCTGCGTGTCTTTACATATATTTATAGATGCAGGTAAACCAGAGGATGGGTACTCACTCTATTTCATTATTACATCATTATGAAATGTAATTTCTCTTGCGATCCACAATGCTTAATGTCTCAGAACTATATACAAATACAACCTTCTGACCATACATGCCTTAAACAACCCATTCAAGATTTCATGGTGCGCAGTGCAAATTAACAGACCCAAATTAAAGAAGAGGCTGGATGTACTGTTGAACTACACACAAGTATGGTTGCATAGGCTACCGACCAAATCTACCCGAATGATAACTAATCCATAAGGTTTCTGGATTCTAGTCGCGACCAAACGAAACCTCGCAAAAAGTCACGTCGGCCAATTCGGAATAATCTCTGTCATTCTGGCCAAAAGTTGTTATACAGGACGAAGCAACAAGTTTACGGGGCAATATCTGTGTGGAGAGACAAAGTGGAGACCACGCCCTCCACACTACATTCTAATTACTCTTGCCTCGTCTGCTTTGGTCAACTAAAAATGTTCCAGATAGATAATTGTGTCAAATCACTAACCTGGATTCATTGTAAACGCCAGCCAATAATGTTTACCCAGTTCTGTCTGCATGTGTGCTTGTGTGTGTTTGTGTGCCTCTAAAGAGCACCACAGTGTCTCCACTGAGCCAGAGATATGCTAATACTAGCTGACATCAATCTCAAAAACATCAGCAGAGGTAACATGTGTCTAAGATTACATTTACAACCATCTGAGTAAAGACACACACACACACACACAGTGAAAGTGGGTCACGTAAAACAAGCAAACGTTATGTTTGGAAGACAGCCTGCCATTTGCAATGTCCTCAAAAAACAACCGATTGAAGAGCTTGTCGAAATATTAAGAATCAAATCTGAAAGCTTCAGAGTCTTCTCAGAGGCCAGATTATTTCATTAAACGGACGGCTTCTTTGTTTTGCGGCCTCTGCTTAAATACTGACCCTTTTGATGGAAATACCAAATTCTATTTCACTCATGTTCCCCGCTTTTGTTCTGATTTCAAAGCTGGATTGGGGAAAGGTGTTTCATAAATCTATAGAAACACACAAACACACACACACACACACAGACACACACGCATATCAATATACACCAACAAACACATCACCTGGGCCACATTAGCAACATTAGGGCCTTTTGGAGGAAAGAAGCCTGGGTCAAAAATGCGACATATCTCGCTGTAGAGGTTTCGATACACACACACACACACACACACACACACACAAAGCAATGAGGCAGTCGTTGTGCCTAAACCGTCGTATAGGAATTATGTAGCAGCAGACGTGGCCCGCTAACTAAATACACATGATTGTGTCAGATCTCACGTAAACCTTACTGTGGGGGTTTGGATCAGAGTGTGCGTGCGTGCGTGCGTTAGTTGATGTGAACCATCAACGTCACTGTGCGTTAGTTCACTGACATTAAAAATAGTTCACGGTCCCTGTCATAAAGTTCACGGTCCCTGTCATAAAGTTCTAAATCTGTTGAGTGTGCCGGTACTCTCTAACAGCCAATAATCTGGGATTCACATGTTATCATGGATGTGGTCGCAATGCACACACACACACACACACACACACACACACACACACACACACACACACACACACACACACACACACACAGTGATTGTATACGTATATGTGCATATAACACACAACCCACTTCATTCCACCTTGACCCCTCCTCAACGCACCTCTGTATGAAAGACATTTAAAATGCTTTCATAAACACATATGGAGCCTCCCGGTTTCCTGTACAGATACGACATGCTTCCACCGGAAATATGTTTGTAGTCTAACCCTGTTGAAAACTCGTGAAGATGTGAAATGAATTCTAGTCAGGCACAAAATAGATGAGTCCTATTAATTTTTTTTTTTACTATTAACAGTTTTGTTGGGTCCGGTTTGGCCACATATCTGCTTGCAGGAGCCAGAACCCACCAGGAGGAGTCACTAGGTTCTATCCCATCCTTCCTTCCCAAACCCAAACACACACAAAACTGGGTAAACCTTATTGGGGGACTCCTGGGCACGGCTGATTTTCCATCAGCAGTTTCTGAACCCGAATCTCAATGGCGCAGCTGCGCGGCGAGGCTGCTGCTGCAGTCAGGAGCCATGATATGTCAAATTTCAACATGAAACCGTGAGATCATGTTGACATTCGAGCCGCCAACAAAAAATAGCTGCAGTATTTTACATTGGAGTTTGTTGATGACAAGCTGTAACTACCGTGAAATTCCCTGTAGATTAAATATCGGGGGATATGTATTTCCTTCTCTCTGTAACACACACACTCTCAAGCACACACTCTCTCTCACACACACACACACACGCACGCACACACCCTATGGCTTCCCCTCGGCACAAGGAACACAGATAAATCCAGGGGTAACTCACAGAAACAACTGTGATGCTCCGAGGCTCATCGAGACAAACAGCACATCAAACCTCAGCCAGCAAAGCCTGTTCTTTATCCCACTGGCATGGAATAGCAACCACACACAAACACACACACACACACACACACACACGTACACACACACCTGTCTTTGGGTAGGTTAGTCCGTACGCACGCCGTCTTCTCAGTTTCTGATCCTCTTCTCGGGCCTTTCTCTTACTCCTGTTATGGTCGACTGGTGGATGCTAGGGCGTCTGCCCAGGCGGCAGAGGTTGGAGCGGTTTTTCTGGGACAAGACGCTGAATTCCTGGGAGGCGAGAGAAGGTCGAATCAAGTGAAGGAGGGACCGAGGGATTGAACAAGGCCTTAATGAGGGGTAGACGCAGGTTTGTATCCGTGCTGCCAGTGGGTTTTCTCTCTCACGTCCCCTTCGTTTCCTTTCCTTCTCTCCGTGGCTGCCTGCTGGCTCCCCTTGATGCTCTTTAGCACAGAGCGAGAAGGCCTGGTAGAGGGGGACAGAGGGAGAGAGTGAGAGAGGTAGCCAGGAATCTGAAGTGCTCGGTCTCTGGACCTATAGAATGCATAAGCTGCATTTGAAAATAATGTATTCTGCTGACAAGCGCCTCATCGCACAACCTCTCTGGTTTCCTCCTTTTTTTCTGTCCTTACCATTTTTTTCCTGATTGAATGTACCTTTTGTGAGAGATGTTTGTTTTCTGGCGGGTAGTGGGGGTGTTCCGTGTTGGGAGAACCGCCACTAAGTATATTCGATTTTTTTGTTATATAAGTAATACTCATTTTTTTTGTTCTTATAGTACATGTAGGTAATTCTGAATTATTTTGTGTTATTAAGTGTTTGCAGAAAAAATGCACAGGACCAAAAACGTCAATATTTAACTCATGTGTTGCAACAAAAACAGTCACTATTCCACATGTTCTGTAAAATAATTGACAATTTTTATCTCTATTACGAAAATGCATATTTGAACTGATATACAACTGATACTGTTCTGTAAATTCAAACCTGCATTTCAGCATAATAACGGTGCTGTTTAAAAAAAATCTAATTACACTGGATGTTGTTTTAAGGTCAACATTAATATAATAATAACGTCTGACCAACATCACCCACATCTAATTCCCCTTTGAGTGGTTCTCCAGAATGCATTCGGTCACTCTGTCAGGTAAAAACAATGCAGATTACAAGGTCAGCCAGAGGTAGACTCAAATAAAACTCTCTAACTCAATGTTTTACAAGGCTTCATTAAATCCATCGATTCAGCCATAAAAAATATTTAGCTTACGAGAGAAAAAAATACCGGTTTACAGCATGTATTTTCATATCATGTCTCTACCATGTGTTTCCCTAACCAAAGTAATGCGCTGTAATTATGTTAGACTTATGACCTTTTGCAAGCTGAAAGAAAACTGACTTCAACATGTTAATTTGAATCTAAAGGGGCCGCATTCAGCATATTAAAAGTGGTTGGTTTCCTGGGAAGGAGGGTCTCTGGTTTATATTTTCACATCATATTCTTCAATAAAAGGGTCTTTATTGTCTGCTGACTGAATCGCAGTAATAAGAAACATTCCTTTGTAACACACACTATTTTCCCAAAAATGAAATTTAATTTTTTGTCCCTCGTCTAACTTCTCTTTTGTTAGATTCAAAGCGCCCAGCTCATGATACACGCGTGAACCACAAACAAACCCACTCTAACGGACACACTAAAAAACACAAACTGACGGACACACTAACAAACACACCCAGCACCCAGATATCAGACTGAGACACACAAAGAGAGACTGCGAGAGAGATACAGAAAGAGTAGAAAAAGTAGAAATGTAGAAAAAGTAGAAATGAGGCTATCCAAGCCTTTATTCATAAACCGTTTCCCTAGTAGGAGAACTGGTCTAAATCATAAAGGACAGCGGAGAGAGGATAGTAAAACAGCTTTCCTGCCTTGGACAATATGGGCACAGATATTGTGTGTTGTTTGAAAGTTTGGATGTACTGCATATATATATATATATATATATATATATATATATATATATATATAGTGTGTGTGTGTGTGCGTGTGTAAATATGTGTCTGTGTGTTAATCAAGTGAATTGAGCCATCAGAAATTATGTGTAATCCTTTTCAGATAGGAATTCCGGAATTGTTTCAGTATTGTTGACAAAATTAATTCAGTAATATTTATATGGTCAACATAGACATTCGGAAGCCAATGTTTTCTCATGCACATTCTATACAGTCATTGAGGTACATGGGAAATTTGAGGGGTGCCTTTGCTACAGTCCAATCAGGGATGTAGCCCAGTGTTTGGGACTTCTAACATTTCTTGCCTTGCTTTTCCAAAAAGCATTTACACCGTTAGGTCTTAAATATTAATTAAACTACCAAGACAACTAAGTAAGAACTGAACTTTCGGGTGTGCATAAACTTTTAACAGTACATTTAGAGGCTTGTTGCTTTGATTAACATGTAGTCATGATAAAGAATGGTTAACAGCATGTGTTTTAATACCGTTTGTTATTAACTTTACTAGCTAGCCAGCTATGCAAGGTCTGGGAACAACAATTGACTTTTGGCAAGTGCAGGAACATTCAATGTTACATTCAGAGACTCTTTGGCTTGGTTTGGCGAAGTTCCTACTGAAATTGCAAACAAAGCTGGAATAAAAAACACTAGAAATTTATCAGTTTGGACACAGCAATTCTTTTTGTGTACCTTTCATGAGTAAAAAAAAAAGCTGATATAATTCACTGCATGGTGAAATTACCGGCGTTTAGCCTGTGTGTGCATGGGACACACGTGTGATTGAGCCGTTGAAACATTTCCTCAATACAACCCGGTATTCTGGACTACATGCTGGCGTGGGACCGAAGATCAATAAAACCTGTGGGAGAGGAGGGCCCGGGATGTCAGTGATGTGCTGTTCACATGAACACTTCAGTTGCCTTCCTAGGCTACAAGGAACCTTATTAGCCAAACTGTGACGACACCAACGAAGCAGTTACGACAGGACGTAGAGACCCACTGAAACCCATCAAACAGGAGGTTTGTTTTGAAGCATACTTTCTTTAACGGAGAGTCAAAGGAACAATATCATTTCATTTTAGACCAATTTTTAGACCCACTTGTGTGTTCTGTGGAGTCTATTGAGCCTGAAGGGTGTCTAAAGATAGGATGACTGCATACTTCTTTCTAAATAAAATGTTTAGGGTTCTACAATTTTTTGGCCTTTGTCTTTTCAGAATCGTCTTACTCAAAGCGCCTATGCATTCAATGCAAGAATGGACATTATTGGCACATTTTGGAAGAGCCTGAAAGATATTGTGAGAAAATTTTTCTAGGATAAACACACGCTTAGATGTTCATAACTGAACATGATGGTGCCGTGCTGTCCCATGGGCAAGACAGTCGACCTCTGCAACCAAAACCCAACTCTGTGAGCAAAATTAGTTTGCTAATGTCCCTTGAATTAGGCTACATTTGAAAACACTAAATAATGTTTCCCTTTTGCTATCACCACTCTATGTTGGGACTGCCACTACGTGCCCAAATGTTGAGAACTCAGATCTTTATTGGAGATGGTTCATTGCATGTTGAATGAACACATTTCTCATGTTTTAATTTTTTTTTAAATACGCTTGTTGACTTACATTGCTTAAACTACTTACAACCAATCCAGTCAATTTCATATTTCTCTAAGTCTATTCTAGTTTATTTTAATTGTCAGTTTCAACATTTGTTTAAACATATGCATTTTCTATTTACGTATTGTGATTGGTTGATTAACCAAGTACCACAGAAACATAAATAACATTCTGGTATGTTTCCCTAAATTAATCCATTCTGTTTCTAGTTGAAACTTTAGCATCCATTATTGAGTTGGTTGTTCCCGTTCCTATGATTTAGACTCACTAATCAATCACACCATAGCCCGGCAGACATTCCCTAATGACTAAAACGTTCAATTGTTGGATGTCCTAACTAACACTTGGCCAGCCACATGACGTTTCCAGCCAACATCGATGTGTTCCTGCAACCAGCTCTGGTAGTAGTGTGAGCTTAGAGTGATCGGAATGGGAGGGATCCAGCTGTGAGATGATTTGGGTTTGCTCAACATCGGATGAACAAAAGTCTTGGAAACACAAACTCACATCGGAACTGGTTGCTTGACTCTCTAACACTACATCCACATGTGCTTTTGTAAATAGTGTTGATATTACGCCATTTTCTCATTTAATTGAATTTTAAGTGAGCAAAAAGCAGGCACTGCTGTGGTTTTACAACTGATTTGAGTCAGTGTGTGTGGTTTGTGTGTGTGTGTGTGTCTCTGTGAATGGTTGTTAGTGTGTGTGTTTGTCTGTTTGTGAATGGTTGTTTGTGTGGTGTGAAGGTGGGGGTTACTTGTTGTAAAATCTCACTCTCACTTTCTGCTTGTTAAACTCTGACTGACTCTGAAGTGTAGTGTCTCGTAAAAACACTGAGACAGGATTTTTGGTAGCAACCGCACACAAACACACACACACACGCACTCATGCCATGGTGTCTGCAGATGTTTGCATGTCCCTGTCACATACAGTATGTGGCGTGTGTCATTTGCTGAAGGGTACTGTGACCTGCACATCCAGCATCTTGTCCATACTCATAACAAGCCTGTTACACGCTAAGAGCACGGACCTAACAGGCCCCATACATGATGTGGCTAGCTCCGTCTCTGGTAATACCGGGTCATTGTTGTATGGCACGGTGAACTCCTGGTGGTTTACATAGAACATGAGGTGATGCACATTATTCCACAGGTCTAATATATTACAGCTTCAGAATTCACATGATAGGTCTCAAACAGCTCAGAGAACCCCTACACTGCCAACAAACCCCCTCAAACAGATACACTGCTGACAAATGCTCTAGAACTTAGAATTTCCTGATCCTGGACAGCCAATGGGGCGCACTTTTTAGTTTTTTCCCAGGCAAAAGTGTGTGAGTGCTTTGGCAAAAACAAAAACATGCACCCCTTTGGGTCCCCAGGACCAGGATTGGGACTGATATAGAATCCCTACACAGTCGACAAACCTCCTCAAAATCCTTCACTGCCTACACCCCCTCGAACCTCTAAACACCCGACCAACGCTCTAGAACCCCTACACTCCTGACAAACCCTCTAGAACCCCTACACCCCCGACAAACCCTCTAGAACCCCTACACCCCTGACAAACCCTCTAGAACCCCTACACTGCAACAAACCCTCTATAACACCTACCAACTGACAAACCCTCTAGAACCCCTACACTGCAACAAACCCTCTAGCACCCCTTCATTCCCGTCGACCCTCTAGAACACCTACACTGCTGAAAAACCCTCTAGAACCCTGACAAACCCTCTAGAACACCTACACCGACAAACCCTCTAGAACCCCTAACACCCCAAAAAACCCTCTGAGAACCCCTAAACCCATGACAAACTCTCAACAACCCCTAACCCCCCACAAACCTTACAGATACTCTAAACCTATGACAAACCCTCTAGAACCCGTACACCCCTGAGAAACCCTCTAGAACTCCTACAACCCAACAAACCCTCTAGAACCCCTAAACCCTATGACAAACTCTCTAGAACCCCTACACCCCCGAGAAACCATCTAGAACCCCTACGCCCTTACAGACCCCCTAGAACCCCTCTAGGCAAAATGCCACTGCTGCATTATGGACAATTTAGGAAATCTATATTCATAGAGAGCAGGAGTGTTTTGTTCAATGGGGTAAATCGCCCCTGCTCTGCTAATGGTACACGGAGGAGGACAGGGTGATGGTGGGAAATGTGCCGGAGAGATTGGGAGGAATTTTAGTGCAGATAAATAAAGGAGAGAGATTGGGGAGAATAGGAGTCAGCATTAATGTTGCTTTCCCCATGTGATCAACGTGGCCACAACAAGGGGAAAAAAAAGACACTTAGAGCCCCAGCCTGCATGGAGCCCTCATGTCGAACCAAGCAAGGCCATGGAAGTCATTGAATATATTATCATGATATTATCCAGTTGAAAGAAACCAAGGTTTGCAAAATATAATAACGGATTTTCCCAAAGCAAACGTCATAAGATATAGAAAGTTATTATACAGAAGCCCTAAAATCTGACCTAACAATTATTCTGCGGTTGTTGTTGTCTTAATGTCGACTACATGCATTTTAAGATGGCAAATGTTGAAGTAAATTGGAGGGAGTTGGATGCAAACCCTGGGATTTATTGCCATTGTGCAGCCAATTCAACGAGACTACTGTTTCAAAGGGAGAACACGAGTGGACATGTTCTCTTGATGACTTCAGAGGTCTTCTGTACTGTGAATTTCCTCTCCATTCTTCAGTTTTCCATAATGTTCTGGCATGGGTTACTGATCCCCCCCATGTCCATTACCTGGAGAATGTTTCAATGGAATTGGGATGGCCGGTTACCTCGGCTTTGATCCTCACTCCTCTTTGAGGACGATTGTTCCTGATTTGCTGGCTGTAATGTACCAGCCTGAACAGAGGACGGGAAAACTACCTTTTGCACCCAAATGGATGGTTGTGTTCAAATGGCATCATACAGCCATCCTTCCATAGGACGATGTTCTGAGCCAATGCTGTGCTACCAGCAGATTCTCCCTTGCTGTGATGTGTGGCGTAGAATATCTAGAGTAATCTGATCTATTGGAGTTACAGATTCTCCGTTCAGTTGTTATTTTTGTTAGGAATGTGGAATGGAGTTGTTACCACACTAATGCGAGTGAAAAACAGTCCAGTAGGTAAACACTGATTGATTGCGATCTCATTTACACATTAGATTGTCTGACTGATTGACTTAAAGACTGAGCAGAAGTCAAGGAGAGGGTTCTTGACTCACTCCATGCCAGGCTATTCCTTCCTCTCTCAGCCAGTGAGAGCTGTAGTGTCGGGTCTCCTCCCAGATACAAATTAACAATTTGTTTTCCATTTCTTCCCCAAAACCTCATCTGTAGCTTTCTGCTTTGAAGTGTAAGGGAGGGAGAAAGAGACAGAGAGATAACACATGGGAGGAGACTGGAGATCGCACGATATCGTGTTTGTCTTACACGCTTGTGAAAGCATCTATGAACACAAGACATTCAAGGTGAAACTGATAAATCAGACAGTCTGTTCTCTGAGTTGTAGAAGGGGGGGTGTATAGATTTGTAATGCTAATGTCATGGATAACCAAAGGGTGAAAGCAAATTGAATTAAACAAACTCAGGCATTTTTGAAAAACAACGTTGAAGTCCATATCCTTGCATTATTCAAAAGAAGCATTTGGTGTATGATCTGAATACACCCAACAGGGTGAAAAGTTTATCTTTCAATAATTACCTCCCACAGCCATGTTGAAACAAAACAAAACAAAACCTGATCAATTGCTTAAACTTTGATTAATTTCAAGAGCCATGCCCCACATTCCTCTTGATCCTTTGTGTTGAACCAAGGAGGAACTCACTGACTTGAACACCGATAAACAAACCCATAGTAAAAAAAAAAAGAGGAGAGAAAACTCATCAATTGTCCATTTGAAGGATGACATTTTTTGTAGCCTCTCTGTCATCTGTGCCGTCTGCTAGAATGGACAGCGCATCTACTCTCTGGCATGACTGCTTCCCTGATGTCCCAAGAGACACCTCTCTCTCTGTCCTGTCTCTCTCTCTGTCTCTGTTTCTCCGGCGTCTCAGGACTTTATGAATTAGTTACTAGCTCCTTTCCTTCTAGTTCCTTTCATTTTCTCTCATGGTGTCGGTGAAGCCTGTAAGTGTGAAACCAACACCTGCCCTGAGACAAAGACATTGGAAAAGAGAGAGCCCATCTGAATCCTCTCTACCCTTTGTCTGTTCAAGTGCTCTCAGGAATAAAAACTAGGTGAGAAAAAAAACGATATGGGTGATTTTTCTTTTCTTTTTTTTTTTAAAGAAGGCAAAAACTTTTCTCTCCCATTCGTAAATGAAACACAGCTGCATGCAGGGGTAAGCGTCCACCTCCTCCACCTCCTCCACCTCCTCCACCTCCTCCAACCCATCACTCCATCTCTCTTTCCAAGATTGGGCAGACACAGGGGGTGGTGTGTGTGTGTTTGTGTGTGTGTGTGTGTGTGTGTTTGAGAGGGATCTAGTCCTTTGTGACAGTTTGCCTGAACGTAAACCTACTGCCGGTGAAAGTGGTGGCCAAGATGCACCCGCACAGACACACACACACACACACACACACAAACACACACACACAGTTTTACAATGCAGGGCTGAATGTTTAACTTATATTTAATGTATGACATTTCACACAAATCATCCAGCCGCAGACATGACCCTGGGGTGTGCTGCAGATTGCTTTCTCAGTGCCTCAGCAGTGCAGGCGTTTGCCGTCCCGGAGCAAAGCCTTTGAGCCGGGGGAGGTGTGACGCCCTGGTCCACATTTCGGTGCTCCGGCCGTCCCATGCTAGAACACAGAGACACACATTCCCTCTCTCTTCCTGTTCCCGTCTCCGTCTCTTTCTTCCTGTCTTCATTTGCTCGTTTCTACCTCCGTTGTTCCCAGTCGTTCCCCAATTTCCCTCCCTCTCTCTCTCTCTCTCTCTCTCTCTCTCTCTCCGTCTCTTTCTCCCTGTGATATCATGATCGCAGGGCTGTGCCAAATTGAAAACATCTTGGCAGTCTGAAGGCTGTATAAAATAACCATATATTATGTATAGTAAAACAGCCCATTGGATAGTTAAACAATTATGCTGTTGTGATGTCTCCAAAGACATTTTCTTCTCTTCCTCCAGCCTTTTCCCATCTCTCTTTTCATTTCGGTTGTAACGTCTTTCGAGGTAAAGTGAAAATTATCTCGGGGTGTGTGAATTTCTAGTTTTTCCTTCATATTTGAATGTGAATGAACGTGATTCGTCGGTTGAACAGCATGACCGCATATACGGATTAAGGAACATGGTTCCAATTCCCTCCTGAGAACCGCTTTCGTACGATTATCATACAGAAACGGCAGCCTCCCCAATGAGGATTCGAGAGGACAGGTGAACACATCCAATCCCCCTAACGAACTAGACTGGTGGATGTCGGCAGCACTCTCCGAGCACCCGTCGCACGAAGAGGGACCAAACGGCGCCTCGCCCGCGTTCGTTCACGCTGGCAAAACAATGTATTTATACCAATGAATTCCCTGGCAGGGTCATCCATTTCCCAGGAAAGACATTTTTCTACATTTGGAGGAGATGCCGAGTCTGTGTGATGGCCACTATATCAGAGTCACTCGCTACACTGAAGGTTAGGGCTTGCAGGAGGACAGGGAGGCACACAAACACACACACACACACACACACACACACACACACAAACACACACACACACACACCTTCCTACCGTTGTGCCATCCTACCCCACAGTGAGCTGGAAGGAGGAGCTCCTCTGTACAAAATGATCTGTTTCCTACTCCCCCTAATGAGACTATGATCTGAGATAACACCATTACAACAGAATGAAGAACAAAGACACAAGGATCAGACACATTAACTGAATGAGATGTCTGCCAAACATCACACACGCACATAACTACTTAAGCACGCAAATGCGCGCAGGCATGTATGTCCCGCTTATACACACAGATGTGCACAACCACACACACACACACACACACACAGACACACCCACACACACACACGCACACAGACACGCACACAACCACAGTCAACATTGTAATTAGCCGCTTCCCCTCAGGGCCCTGGAAAACCTGTTTCTAATTGGAACTCAGCTGGATTAAAATACATGAGGTTTGAGCAACAGTGAAAAGAACACCCTGCTTTAATGTGTTTGGTTTGCGCAGCATTTATTTATTGACTATCTCGAATGATCCCCTCGCCCCCCCCCCCCCCCCCCCCCCAGAAACAGAGGGAGCGATGCTCCTCCGGTCGCAGGCTTAATTACCCCTTTCTATTTTGTTTCATTTTTCCTTCTCTTCCAACTGAAGCGGTTGTTTATTGGGCGGCGGGCAGCGTGACAGAGGAGAAGGGATCAGATCGGGGTGGGGTGGGGGGGCCGTTGCCCTTTCGCCAATTTGTGAGACGGACCTCGGAGGTTGAGCGATCGCCAATTAGCTGCTGCTCTGACAGACAGAGCATTTCTCACCGTGGCCATTAAAGCAGGGATCCATCCTGTCTGACTGCCGATCCGGCGGCCTGTGTTTCAGGGGGAGATCACGCCTCCTCTCCAGCTCTCCTGACCCCGGAGTCCCCAGCCCTCCCCTGTACCTCTCCAACACCTCAAATCCAACCCTCATCGACACACGCCTCACCCCCTCTCCCATCCAGACCCTTTCCTAATCCTAAATCCACCTCCTCCCCTTCATCACCCAGGCTGCGACCCCAAAAACCCCTGGGGGACCCCCCCCCCCCACCATGGAAGAGTGTATCCCCGCTTCTCCTAACCCCATCCACGGGCCCGGAATTTAAGCCATGTACCTATACAGCCAGGGTCAAGTTCAAGTTCAAGATGGCTCTCGACACAGGATCAGGGGTCAAGATGGTCCTGGACGTCTGGGATCTCTCCATGTAAGACCAACTCACATCAGACCCCTCTCCAAACACGCTCATTTACCTGCTCATGAACATAACCACGCACGCACGCACGCACGCACGCCCGCACGGACACACATCACTCCAGGGTATAAACATGCATATACACAAATATCCACTTGAGTATATCTAATAATATATATATATATACATGTGTGTGTGTGTATATGTATATTTATATTAAAGAATAAACACACAAGCCAACTCAACAATGTTTGTTGCTTCAGTTACATCGACACCCAGATTTTGAGCGAAACTCTGAATCCCTAGGTCTTCAAAGAGTTTCTTACAGAACACAAATATTTTGGGGCAGTCAAGGTGTCAACAGAACTACACAGCCCGAACCCTTTTAGGCGAAAAAACACTCAACATCATTGAAAACTGTGTATCCAGTCAATCTCTTTTCTACTGCCTGCCTATCATTACCAGAGTTTTGTGTTCCATTTCTGCTGCAGATTTGCACGCATTATTTTGGCGGCCATTTTAAAATAGGTACCAGGCACTATTGTGAGGGTTTGTGTCATCATAGTCATTATGCAATAGCGAGTAGGCCTTCCTAAACACTAGCAGCAGTGTTAGATGTATTGTACATTAAAATGACTTTGGGGTTGCTTATGGTGAAAAATGCTGTGAAGCATTCTGATTAAAATATGTCTGTGTTTCCGTATAATCAAAGCTTAGTTTGCCTGTCAGTCAAAACAAAGTATTTTAAATGGAATCTTTATGTTACACCAATTCCAAAATGTTGATTGTCTGCAATAAACTACAGAATACAATAAAATATTATCTATACAATAAATAATGCATATATAGTATAAATTTATATGCATATTTATGTACTGTATAAATACTGTAGGCAGACAAATATATAACAATGGCAATATCATGTTTTGTGAACATATAATATGTGTAAATCTATACACACACAAACTTGAACTACACTACATCACCTCAAGCTCTTAGTTTGATATTCTTTAAACCCCCCCAAAAAATGTGAAATTTGTGTAATTGATGGGCGTGAAGGTGCAGAATGCCGGCTTGTTACAGGAACATCAACCAGAGTCCAACTAAAATGGAGAAGACGATGTCACAGTGGGGCCCTGCAACCCTGCAAATGTCTCTCAACTAAAATGGAGGAAATAGTTCTATATTTATGTGTTCTGCTGACGAAAGATAAAAATCCACCTTCTACCTCTCTCTCACTCAGTCCCCCCCCCCCCCCCCCCCCCCCCCCCCCGTTGATGTATTCTGACATTACAGTGTGTGTCAGCTGAAGGAGAAGGGAGAAAGAAAGAGATGGAGAGAGGAAGAGAAGGAAAGAGGGAGAGGGAGTGCGAGCGGTTGTGACAGACTATCTGAATCTAACTGATTTTAAACAGACAGGAAGAAATAAATTCTGGCATTCTGTGCTTTGAGATTACTGTGAAGGAGTTTGTTGTTTATACAAATGGAATGCCTGGTTTACTAAATGTAGGTATAAGTAAGAATATAAAATCACAATAAGGTCTTGTAGATATTAGCATCAGTACTATTTCAAGTATCAGCGAAAAGACCCCGGGAACGCAGGGAGAGTTTTAAATCATTTTAAAATAATTTAAAGAAAAAGACAAATAACATAATATTCTGTGATTCTAAGATATATTTGCAATGTAAATGCAATCTGCATTTCTTTCCACAATTATATTAAATTAATTAAAAATGTAATTCATGGGAGACTATTTCTGAAACCAAAATTAACACAAAAGAACTTCTTGCCTCAGTTCTCTCTGCAAAGATAATTATAAAGTTAGGAGTGTTTGCTAATTTACATTCACTATCTGCATCAAATCAAATATACATGTTTGATCTTGGATCGTCCCAAATGATTAAATACATTTAATTATATTCTAAAAATTAACTTTTTATGAATAATTAGCTAGCAGTCATGACTTTTTGGATTTTATATAGATTATTTATTTTTCTATTCTTCTCTATTCTTGTTCCAAAAGACAAACAGAAATGAACAACAACTGAACTATCCCAGAGCTAAAAAACGGTGACACACACTATGTAAGCACAACATTGCATAATATAATCTGCATATATATTTGGCTACAAACAAAATATGAAACCTTTCTTATTCAGTTTAATATCTCAGCATCCATTTATGATTGTCTAAAGGGTGCAAAATGTCAGAGCAACACAACAGTATCCATAAGACACACCATCTCTGCAATATGGGACCTTTACGGCTCGTAATATTTCTCCATAAAAACCCTGAACACAAACGCACACGCACAGACACACACACACACACACACACACACACACAGAATAAGGTCAGAATAAGGAGCGTCTGTACGTGTGATACAAGCTCCTCTCAAGCTACACAGACTTCAGATGTTGTGTGTTATTTTTATCACCTCGCTACAGAGCCTCACACCCCCCCACACCCCCCCACACCCCCCCAAACGAATGTGTCTGTTTGCCATTATGTAAAACTATGGATTACGTTCTGTACAACCCCCCCTTCACCCCGCCCCGCGCGCACGATACCCCCGCATTCAGAAACGGGGCGCCCTATACATCCAGGCGTGCGGGTGGGGGTTCAATGCATCCAGCTTCCTCCGCGTCCATCCATCAACCATCTATAGGTCTATCAGCCACAGTCTGGGGACAGGGAGGAGAGGGGAGAAATAAATTTACCCCCACTTAAAACATGCACATACATTTCCATACATTGGAGGGCCTGAAAGGAGCTCACACCCCCTGATTCTGGCCCTCCTTTCCATTCCTAACCTGCAGCCCCCCCCCCAAAAAAAAAAGAAATACGCTAGCGAGGTAAGATGAATGTGCGTCCCAATCTGTGGGTGCAGGGAAAATATGCCCACCACTATATTTATCTTCATAAGCCCAGAGAGGGGGAGGCTGGGGGTGGGGGGGTATATGTAATGAGAGTTGGGGGGCATCTAGAAGGGATTATTGCAACACCTGTACAACATCTAATCATGGCAGAGTCTTTTTTACAAGAATCCCAGACGCAACAAGCATAAACCATAAGATTTCAAGGGGACAAGGCGAATCTTCAAATTTTTTAAATCTATTTTGTGCTGCTTTTATTTATATTATTAGTATTTTCAAATATCTTCCATATGCAAGCCTAACCACCTTGTAGGGTTCTGTTTAAATGCATTAGTCCATTCCACCCTCCCCTTTCCCAGGTCCTCATCCAAATTTACCAACACAGATATTCCACCTGCTTGGCGTTCTCGCTTTCATCTAACTAGTCATGCTGATTCCAAGACATCCGCCCTCTCCCCTGTCTCCTCCTAGAATAAGAATGGGTGGGAAATATCCTCGTGGATAATGAACATTTGTCATATAAGTAAGAGTTTGAGATATTAATAGGTATGACTAGTATCGCAGACTGTAGTGTTTGGCTTAAAAAGTTCCATTTTGCTCTCGTTCTCTCTCTCTCTCCTTCCCTCTCTCCCCAGGCACCAAATACAGGCTAGCCCTGGGGAGGGATGTTATTTTAGAACTGAAATATTCTGCTTAAGCTGTCTGGCAGTTCACACTGTGAGGCAGCACACACACACACCCACACACACACACACACACACACACACACACACACTCGCACACAAGTTACAGACAGTAGCTTCAGCAGACAGACAGACTGACAGAGACAATCAGCTGGTCAGTTGGCCAGAAGATGTCAAAGAAGAGAGGGATTGGGGAGGAAATGGGAGGAGAGGGGGAGATGGGGGAGAAAATAATAACATATAAACCTTCCAATGGTTTTGAATAAATCCTATTTAATCCCATCGGTCACAATGGTGAAGAAAAAAACATTTGTACTTTACAGGCTCTAAAAAAGGGAGAATTTCTACTTATCAGCAAATAAGTCATATATTATGCTTCATTCAGGTGTCTGGGTGCTTCAGAGAAGTTTCATATGAATCCTCTAAAGCTTAAATCCCTAAGGTGGCACCAGTATTCTGAAGTACACAGTTTAACAAAAAAATACGTTGTTGACTTTTAGAAATAAATTCTGTATATATATATTTTAAATTATAATGATTAGAGGGTGTCTTTTACGTGTGGATTCGGATTTGAATCAATGGTGCTTGAGATATATGAAAATTAATTATTGGTTCCATTTGTGACCAATAAGAGAATACTGTGCCTAGTAAATATATTTATAATAGTAGATTATTACATTTAGATTAAAGTTGAGTTAAGTTATTGGTATTCTTGATCAAGTTAATCTTAGAGATGGTTTTACAGCGATGGCCTTTATGTATAAAGATGTTTTTGCGTAAAAGGTCCTCTTGTCATTTCAGGGAGAACTGATCATTTCCAGACACATAAGCAGAATACATGTAATTACATGTAATTTGATTTGTTTAGTGGGTCTTACACAATGGCAGAATTGTTATACAGGTTTTACTGAATAGTCACAGGATTGTACCTGTTATATTCACTGGGATTTATCAGTATGGCTGTGGACGTACCTGTTCTATATCAGTATGTCTGTGGACGTACCTGTTCTATATCAGTATGTCTGTGGACGTACCTGTTCTATATCAGTATGTCTGTGGACGTACCTGTTCTATTTCAGTATGTCTGTGGACGTACCTGTTCTATTTCAGTATGTCTGTGGACGTACCTGTTCTATTTCAGTATGTCTGTGGACGTACCTGTTCTATATCAGTATGTCTGTGGATGTAACTGTTCTATTTCAGTATGTCTGTGGATGTCCCTGTTCTATATCAGTATGTCTGTGGATGTACTTGTTCTATTTCAGTATGTCTGTGGACGTACCTGTTCTATTTCAGTATGTCTGTGGACGTACCTGTTCTATATCAGTATGTCTGTGGATGTAACTGTTCTATTTCAGTATGTCTGTGGACGTACCTGTTCTATATCAATATGTCTGTGGATGTACCTGTTCTATATCAGTATGTCTGTGGATGTCCCTGTTCTATATCAGTATGTCTGTGGATGTCCCTGTTCTATATCAGTATGTCTGTGGATGCACCTGTTCTATATCAATATGTCTGTCATTGTAACAAGGGTCTATTTGTAACACTGTGGCCATTCAGGACTAGGGTGTGATTCAGTGCTAGGGTGTGATCGACAATAAACCGTACAACTGTGATCGACAATAAACCATACGATTGTGATCAACAATAAACCATACAACTGTGATCAACAATAAACCGTACAACTGTGATCAAAAATATAATAATACAACTGTGATCAACAATAAAGCTTACAACAGTTATCAACAATAAACCATACGACTGTGATCAACAATATACCGTACAACTGTGATCAACAATAAACCGTACAACTGTGATCGACAATAAATCCTACAACTGTGATCAACAATAAACCGTACAACAGTTATCAACAATAAACCGTACAACAGTTATCAACAATAAACCATCCCACAGTGATCAACAACAATCCATACTATATAAAAAAAAAAGATGTGGATTCATGTTAAGATGACTGACTGCATCAGATTTGACTTGGTTCAATTTGGGAACAATTGCTTTCAAGCTTGTAGTGTTCACAAGCTCTTTCCTGCCCTCACACTTTTTCTCTCTCATTCTCCATCTCTCAGTTTCTCTACCCCTCCGTCTGTCCTTCTGTCCGCCCCTAACTCTGTTCACGGGCAGACGTGTTGTCAGTTTTGAGTCGCGATGATGTATTAGCAGGAGTGTTGGGGCCAGTAATATGAGACTCTCTCTCTAAAGTGCTGGACATCCCATAATGCAACAGACAGGAAGCGACTCGCATGTCTCTCCTGGAGCTCCGCAAACAGGTCTCACGTCACTGCTGAAAATCTACCACGTACATCTTATTGTGTGTAATATCGCATGTGTTATTATAATCATTATTGCATATTGTATATTCCGTTCATTATTTAACTAGGAGTGGATTTGTACGTTACTGCTTCAGTCTATATATTTTTTAATCTTTACACTTGTATGTAGGATGAGTGTAGAATGTACACGTTTTATTTTTACGGCTGTAGAAAGCAGATTTTCTATTTTGGAGGAGCACTAGGTTTGTAGTAAAGGTTTATGTTTGAAAGCTGCTAAGATGGCGCAGTTGGAGTTTCTTTAAGAGTGATGTTCTAGTCCTTCTCAGGGAAAGAATTTGAGTTGTTTTCCTGGTAGTGTGTGTGTATTGACATGTATGTACGCGCGTGTGTATTGATGTGTATGTTCACGCACGCACGCGCGTGTGTGTGTGTGCAGGTGTGTATGTGTTATATGTGTGTATGCGTGTGTGTGTGTGTGCGCGTTTAGATGGATGACCCAGTCTTCTTTCATCAGACGAGGAGTGCCTGTTACCTGGAGCATATCTTTCAGTGGCTGCGTGCATGTGTGTGTGTGTGTGCGCGTGTGTCGGCATGCTTGCGTTATTCAGTGTGTATGTGTGTGTTTTTTCGGTGCTACCTGCAGGCTGTGTGTGGACATGTGTTTCTCATGAAGCCTCATGCCAGGGCAAATTCATTCTTAGAAGTTGCGTGGCGGGAGCTCGCCTTCCCTTTGGTCTCTCTCTCCCTCTCTGTAATCAATAAGGAAGGCTGTCCCGGCCCGGCCCGGCCCGGGTGTATCCAACCAACCCCCCGGCACAACACACCAAGAACCCCAAATTAACTCATCATAAATTCAGATTCCCACAATAAATATGAAGGGGAGTGCCCGTGAGTATTAAAATATTTGAAATCATTGGGGCTTTTGAAATGCTGCTCGAAGGAGCAAAGGAGAGAGCCTACACCCCCAAACTACACCCCCTAACTACAGGCTCTTTTTATGGCCCTGATTTTCTAGTGTCTGTTCAGACCCGATAATATACACTATGTTTCTACAACTTTTAGGCAAAGCTTAGAATATACAGCGGAAGAGGCAAAATCAAGGATGTTTTGTTTTGTGAAGTGTTAAATCGATCACAGCAAAAAATTTAATAATTAATTTATTATATTACATTTATTCTACATAATAATCTGCACAGAGAATACCCGCGAGAGCTTTCTGTCTGGCACCAGCAACGTGATCTAAAACAGAACGTCTCCCTACAGAACATGTCTTGCAAAGTTGAATGGAAGACATCATCTGTTTTAGCCCAGCCTAGCAGCCCAATCAGATGACAGAGTTATGGAAGGGCGGGTGCAATGGAACAAATCTACAGGAGAGGTTTGGAGGAGAAGGGAGAACGTTCCCATTAACATGGTGTTGAGGGTCAGTGTGGCACTCAACACGCAGGTACACACACGCACATGCCCTCAGACACAGAATCAATGATGGGGGGGGGGGGGGGGGTTTGAAGAAAAGAGACCCCCGATTTGAGACATAACCCAAAATGGCATCCCCAAAACCAGCGGCGGGGCTTCCTGTTTGCAGACGGCTCCGTCGTTACATGACATTTATGGGTCTTTTCATGAGGAACGACACATGTTGCCCAGACAACTGTGATGATGGGCTTAGCGCCATGACAACAAAGAACGAATACGACCATGGCTAAGCTAGCAGAGGAGGGGAGGGGCAAAAAAATAATCCTCAAAATAACTACGCCAGAAGATTCGACAAAAGCGTGTGTGAGACATGACGACACAGATAGAATAGCTCACCTCCCGGTTAGAAGGTTGTTGGCCAGGCCCACGGAGCACAGTACTGGACATGAGCTCGTGCTCGGTCTACCAACCAAAGCTACAATTAAAAAACAGAACGTAAAATGCCAGGCTGCCGCCAACAAAACACCAAGCCAACTGCTCGGCGCTTGATAGCTTCTTTGTCAGCGTGTTGTCCTAAATGGACGTGGCCATCACAGCGTAGAGGATTCAGGCTTTAGGAAAAAGCTCCCATTTAGGGGCTACTCAATACCGTTGTCTCTCTGTGTGTTAGGGGAAGCTAAGCACACTAATAACCTGGCCCCTACATCTAGAGGAAGAGTCTGGCAAAGCAATAATCTATAAGCCGCTCCCAGTAAATGGGTAATCAGTGAGGCAACGTGAGCTCTTAGGATCGACTGGCCGCAATTAAGACCTCTAAATGCTTAGCTAATTGTGTAAGAAACGGTTTCTCGCACACGCGTGGAAACGCAAACAAGCTAACGTGTCACGCGCACACCAACTCACACCGACCCACACCAACTCACACCAACTCACACCAACTCACACCAACTCACACCGACCCACACCTTGAATTCTCAGCTAATTATTATTGGTAGGCTCTGACAGCAACCAGGCAGGGAACCTGAGAGACGCGCATAGTCAACCGATTCACGTCACCAGCACTTAACTGGTGGCTATTAAGCAAAGCTTCTAGCTTGAATGCAGGTTTAATACTGACTATTGTTTTCATTTACTTCACATGCAGTTTCCAGATTGGTAGAGGTTGTGAGATTAGCCCTTCACCAGGTAGCCGTGTGTCTGTATGTCGCTGACCGTACCGGATAGAACCAAACCCAGGGATCTCCTTGTATTTCCGAAAACTGCCGACTGGCAGGCTGAAGGTGCATAACAGGCCTAGCATCCACGGTGAGCATTGCCGCGAGTGGGTTTTAATGTATGTCAGGAGGCAACGTGATATGGTCTACTCCCCACTTCGCCCACTCTGCTTGGGTTTCAGGTTTAAAAAGCAGAGCAAATTGTGCCTCAGAGTTAATGATACCGTCGGAATGTTAATGGCAGGGAATATTTCAGAGGTGGGATCATCGCTCTTCCGATGGATGGCACAAACAGTCCTGGAGATTTTCAATAGGTTTCTTCCCTTTAACCCTTTCAAGACTCATTTTTCATGCTTCTTAAACCATCATCATTGTGAATGAGCTTCTATGTGTAATCATTTTAGAATTGTAAAATCTAACAACATAGTTCATTACAGGTTGAAGAAATGAAAGCTTTGAGTGAAAGAATTAACTCAGATCCTTTTAAAAGTGTGTTGACAGAGAACACATTCTCATTTAAGACCACGACCTTGGACCAATTAGGGTTGACTGCGACAGGGAAAAAATGACAGAATGTTCACCTTGTTGGCTCTGAGATTCAATCAGCAATATTTTGGTTATTGGTAAGATGCGTCAAATACAGGGCTACCTGCCACCCACAAAGAACATGGTGAACATTCACGGTCATGTTAAATAGCTTTTTTCTAAAGACAGAGGTTTCCTTTAAGAAAGGCCAGTTGCATTTAAAAAAAAATACCTGAGAACATTTCAGTTAGACCTACAGATTTCTGTTCTCTTATTAGAAAAGCGATAATTCCTAAAATCACAGACAAACCCCTCTGTAGAGACAAAAATAAAAACAACAGCAGGATCAGCTAAAAGGCTTCAACTTAAATTTGAATAGGTTGACGCTAGCTTTTTTAAAATGTAGAGATTCCTAGCGTGCACTCCTGTGACAGAAATTCATTTTGGGCCTCTGAGCTTCATTGCAACAGAAAGAATAACCTCTGGGAGTCCCATTAAATAAAAAGGAACTGCCCCGGCAACCCATCTGTTAGCCAGTGCCTTACCACACACTGAACAGAATGAACAGAATGAATGGTTGCATTCGTGGACAGAGAGCGAGAGAGAGAGAGAGAGAGAGAGAGAGAGGAAAAATGGATGGAGAGATATGGAGAGAGTGTTTCAGAAGAAAAAAATGAAACCATTTACAAGGGCCACATATTTATAAATTAAAGCATGCCCCCGGTTTCTGGCGGGGATGACCTCATTTTGACTGAGCTGACTTGCATCAATCATTGCCACATGTTGTTGAGTAATGGATACGTCAGGACACTTAATATTCCTCTTCCTGATTGGCATTCTCTGCCAGGGAAAGAAGCACCTCTGAATTGGCCTTGTGCAGAGTCAATGTTAGATTGGATGAAGCTCAGTGTCACAGCCACGGCCTGGCGTCACAGACAGAGTTTTCTCTTTCTCCCAAGACAAACTGTATATATAGGCTTTTTTTTCATTGTATGGGATGTACTTAAAGGCACAGAATCGGTGCAGGTCTCCAAAAACAATATGTGCCCTGTTCTGGGTGGGGAAGTGCTAGGTTAAGAGGTAGCTATGGTTACGAGGTGGACTGTTCTTTACAATGATCAAATGACAGAGAGGGGTTTTATAATGACTCCTCTCAGCCCCCCCCCCCCCCTCTCTCTGGGTATCAGTAATTATTAGTGAGGTTTTAGTGACTTTAAATTGCATTAGCATGGTTAAGAGACAGCCACATCCCCTGTGCTGCAGGAGTAGGTTGGAGAGAGCCAGCTAAGGTTACTGCTATTGATTTTGTAACTGCTACATCAGAGGGTTTAATGCTTTCATAATTTCAAATAAACTGTCTGATTACAAACGACTAATGAGCTAAACAAACCGACGCACTGAAATGGGATGGGGGTTGCTCTGTTGGTGTTGATACTTAACTCAGGGTTAAAGGACAATTTTGCCATTCAGGACTGTATCTTTTTGTAAATAAACGCGATGTCATAAAACCCACTATTATTATTTAAAATTTCAGTTGGTTTTGAGTGACTTACCTAGTCTTCCTGGACGTCTAGAGATTCAGGGCCGAACAAAAATGGGAGTGCTTCCATAACTTCCATATACTGCATTTTACAAGTTGAAATACTATCAAGATCTAGGTCTGAAAATGTTGTGGAAATTAAATTGTGTCATTCAAAATGTTGTCTTGATTAACAAATTCTAAGAATTTCTCCTCTTATCCTTAGTCAGATATTTGTAATATTTGTGTTATATAATTTGAAAACAAATAAATTTGCTAGATAGTTGGATTGTGTCTTGTAGCTAGCTTCTTTGTTTACAGGGAACTGCGCTCTTTAAATTGCATTAATGCGTGAATCTCAGGCATGCAATGCTAAGAGAAACAAAGATGTTTGTGCATAGTGCAGAAAAATACTGCCAGAGATAAGGTTTTGAATTACACAATTTTGTTTCTACTAAGAGCTTGTGAAATTATATATTTAGATATTTTTGCCCCTTTCTATGTGCTTTCCGTTTGCCCTCACTCTCCACAACAAAGTGCAGAAAGACTAGACAAGTAATTTATTTAGAAGCGAATGTGTTTCTTTACAAGAAAAATACAGACTAAATATAGACTAGACTTAAATGCTGAAATTGTCCTTTATGATCAAACAACTATACTAGAGATATTATGAAAACTCAAAAGCACATGGATATAATAATATAACTTTTTAAGTTTTTTATCCATGACTAAACTGAGAAATTCTGTTTTCCGTCTTTCTTAAAGGGACAGTCTGCACAAAAAAACAGACTTGCCACTGTTTTGGTGACAAACTAAGGGGAGGGGCTAAAGAAAAGGTCACCCCTGTACATTTTAGAATGAGCTACTCATGCAGGTTGTGACCAAATCTAAATAATGAATGATCATTTAAACCTCGTTATGAGGCAAAAATGATATTGTTATTTAAAACTGCATTGTTTACAAGCATGGAGTATAACAGGTTATGTAGTTCGACAGTGTGTGTGTTCAAACGGATGCACTTATCATGGATTGGCGTTTCAACAAATCTGATCTGTGTCAATTAAAAACCAACTGTTAAAATGTTAGTTCAAAATATATTAAAACAAACGTTGTAACACACAAGTTAGCGATGAGTTGTGTGTCTTTAGTTTTTTTCATTTCCATCATTAGTTAGCCGCCATGAGCTGCCACAAGCCTTACCCCGAAGGGTACACACCCACTGTGTTTGTACCTGCTAGGTCATCTCATTCATCGATTAGGAGGGGGCACAAAGCCGACATTTTGCGGCCCTCTGTGAAGAGAGATTCATTCCTCGGCACTGTTACTTTTTAAAGAAGACATTCACCACATTCGCCGCGGTGTTAACACCAGAGCAGTGTCGATTGTTCCCCACCAAAAAAAAAAAAAGAAAAAAGAATCGGGTAAACAAAAAACACAAAAACCGGAAAGAGATTATGGATGTTTCAGATGACTCTTAAACTCTGTTGTCCCCGACTCTCCCTCTCTTTTCCCCTAACACCACAGACCGCAGGCTGTTGGAAGCAGCTTAGAAATCTCTTACATCTGGAGGAGGCATAATTCACGGGATTTGGCCTGACAGCCATGACAGGCATCAGGGCAGCCAGAAACAACTGTCTCTTGTGTTAGCAGTGTATACGTGTGTGTGTGTGTGTCTCCACGTCTGCATGTGTGTGAGGAGGAGCAGAAGCGGGGGGGGCACATCCCTCTACAGCAGATGAGGCCCCGTCTATTTATCTATCTCCCTGTCTTTATCTCACTCTCTTTGTCTCTCTCTCTGCCTCTCTCTCTGTCTCTCAACTCTCTGTGTATGTCTCTCTGTGTATGTCTCTCTGTCTAAGTCTCTCTGTGTGCCTCTGTGTCTCTCTTTCTGTCTCTCAACTCTCTGTCTGTCTCTCTGTGTATGTCTCTGTCTGTCTCAATCTCTCTGTCTGTCTCTCTCTCTTTCTCATTCTCTCTCTGTCTCAGCCCGTCGGCTCCTCTAGTCTCTTTCATGGCTTGCCAGGGACTCCCTGCATAGGCCCTAAATATTACACAGACAGTAGCTATCGCTTCAAACACCAGATCCCACATTCCAGATTCCAGCAGTGAGCTGTATGTGTGTTAGTGGCTGTATGTGCGTGTATGTGTGTGTGTGTGTGTGTATGTATCAAATTCCAGCAGGCTCGCCTGCTAATCTGTGCAGCACATGAGGACCCATTGTTCCAGAGATAGGGGTCATCTCTCTCTCTCTCTCTCTCTCTCTATCTCTCCTTTTCCTCTCTCTTTCTCAGTCCAGATATTCATGTGGAGATTTTCTCACATGTTACATTTAGATTTATGTGCACAGCCGGTGCCCAGTAGTGAGAGAAGACGATACCATCTACCAAGCACTTTGTTTTGGTGTGTTATGGGGAGTGCTAAATAAGTGTGTGTCCTTGTGTGTGTGTCTGTATGTGCGTGTATGTGTGTGTGTGTATGTATGTGTGTCTGTATGTGTCTGTATGTGTCTGTATGTTTGTGTGCGTGTGTGTGTGTGTGTGTGTGTGTGTGTGTGTGTGAGAGGTACACTGTAGAGGCAGGTGGCTTTCCCAGGTAGGACTGGGTGAAGAGGACAGGTCAGTTCCGGCATTGTCTGAGAAATGCATCCGGGTGATACTTTGTGCCGAATCCTTGTGCATTACCTCCTTCAAGGACCAGCCGTGAAACATTAGTAATTGATACACTGTTGCGATTGTGCGTCAAGGTTGACGAGATCCAAACCCAGGAGACACACCACCTGTGGTCGGAACAGACACCAGCAGGTGTCACAGTGTTCTCTGCATCTTATTATTTCTGACAAGGCCTTGTTGATCTGAAAACCTCCCATGAAGGAACACTGTCGCATGCATATTTTAGTGGCCATAGGTAGGCCTTTTGTTGTCTGTTTACAAATGTTTGTTTGAATTCTGTTTCCCCTTCATCCATTCCAGAACTGTCACCCAAATCAACGATTGGCATTCTAAAAGAGATATTGCAGAATTCCAGATGAGAATGTTGTAGGTGGTCTGATGTCTACTGCCCTTTGATGTCGATCTGGGAGAGGATACAAAAAGACAACCAGATCGCACGGCATAAATGTGCTTGTGTGTGTTTTATTATAACCTGGGTTATTTAAACCCTGATTTTCTGAAAGCTGCGGTGTGTTTGACTTTATACCACATATATTTAAAAATGCATAACGTGTTATTGTTTATTGTTTACTGCAACAAAAGGCTGAAAGTGCTGAATCCAGGCACTCTGTGTTGTGCTTGAAAGCAACTCTTAGTTGTGCTATATTTGCCATAAACCATACCTCCTCTGGTTAAATCTGCTTCAGTGTTATGTGCCATCAGGCAGATACTTTCATCCAGAATGTCTTGAGTCAACAGTCATGAGGGCAAACATTTCCTATTTGAGCGACACCTGCGGGAATCGAACCCACAACGTTTGGCATTGCACATGCCGTGCTTCAGTGACGGAGTAATTTCAGGACCACATGTTGAGCATCTGAGCATGACATTAGCTAGCTGTGGGAGGAGAACTTCTGTCCTGGATAGAAACAGACAAGGAGTGGAAAAAGAGCTAAACCATGAAGAAAGTATGTGATCCAGATTGAGTGTTGAACGTTGTCTTTGCTGTCTAAATGGAGGCGTTTACGAATCCTCTTTCTCGTCCTCAAACACAATTATTTAATTAAATGAACTGAACTCCCCAAAATGTATTAAACCACAGGAAAATATAAAGGAAAAATACATGTAAATAATGTTTATTTGACTGTAACCCGACAAATTGTTTAAACCTCTGTGACTTTTGTTGGCATGACAAAAATGAAAAACAGCTACGTTTTGAGTGCACATTTGTCTGAACAGTGCCCAACATAACATCAGGTGGTGTTCCGTCACCGCTTTCAGGAGCACGACTCTGATCGTATTTTGAAGGACCCACTCCCACATGGACGGACGCACGAGACACAGCACCAACACACTACGAATGCTGAAAGTGTCGCGCTGGAGAACCCTGGGAGGACGTTTGTGCTGCTCGTGTTCATTTCCTTTGCTTTTCAGCTTCAGGCAAATCTCTCACTCACCACTGTACAAAATACCTTAAGTGTTTGGGTTTTTTTAACACCAGAAGTCGGTTATAGACACTGTTAGAACGGAATGGTTCAAGCCCTGATTGCTAATTGGCTAAATTCCAGGGCATTGTACTTCATACCGGTTGCGTAAAAACGTTAAAACTCTTCTTTTTTTTTTTTTTTTTTTTTACTGTTGTAAATATTACCAAAAGGCAGTACATCAGTGATTTCCTATACAAAGTATTAGACAGGTGGGTGTGATTAGTTTCACATTTGACAGAAATGGTGGAGCCTACATTGTGGTCAGGGCCTTGAGTGGCCTGAGTGGAACGGTCAGTTTGCAGACCACAGTGGACTTCGTTGTCTTTCCATTCAACAGATTTCAACCACAGAGCAACATTGCTGTTGTCCAAAAACTTCTGATTGCATTGGCACTGTCCCATGGTGCCTGTGGGAAGGTCCACAGCATGTTGAACATGTCCAGTATGTAGCTAAATTACCTAGGTACTATCTATCTAATCTCATGAGCAACCTTGTTGGGAGAAAAGCAACCAACTGTCACGAGTGTCTTGTTGCTATCGAAACTTTCTGACCGATATCGTGGTTACTCACAGCGCACGACCAGAGCTAAACTGCATTCGGAGAGAAGTCAATTTGAAGAGGCACCGCCGTCTTTCAAATCCGCTGTGTGGGAACATTTTGGGTTCAGCGTTAAATACGATGACGAGGGTAAGAAGACCGTAAACACGCATCGCTTTGCCACGGTCAGCCACCGGAGTGGAAAGACTTTTGACACGATGACGTCATACATGCCAAAACCGTCCGATTACCATGACCCGGGATTCCACGATACGTACCGAACCGTGGGTTCATTGTACCGTTGCATCCATAATATATATCTACATATATATATCTACATATACATACATACATATATACATATATATAGATAGATACAGTGTGTATACTCTCTCTCTCTCTCTCTCTCTCTCTCTCTCTATATATATATATATGTATATATATTATTTTGCGTGTCAACATAAATAAAACAACTAAATCAAACATAAAGGATGATGCTTTTGTTATTTTTCCTTTTACAACTGACGGTTTCTGATGCTGTCGCTCTCAATATGTCCCCTAATGACTCATGCAGAATTACACAACCACTTCACCTTGGTCCTTGTTTCATCTCCCTCCTTATCTCTCTCTTTCTCTCTCTCTCTCACTCTCTATTTCCATCTCTTTATCTCATCCTGCATTTCCTCTTCCCGTCTCTGAACAGCTGCTGGCTATAGCAGGCACATGAAAAGAGGAGAAGAGAGTCTATAGCAGGCACATGACAAGAGAAGAGAGGTATTTCTGTAGCTCAGCCATTTGCTGCTACCATCCATTCTTTCTTGTTAGATGAGTACTCCCCTATGACTTTAACATAGACTGGTTCACACACATACAGGAGCATACACCCACACACACACACACACACACACACACAAACACAGACACCCACGCACACACACAGTTAGACACCCACGCACACACGCACATACACACACACACACACACACACCCACACACACACACACAGACGCTCACTCACACACAATACACGTAAATACACACAAGCACATGTACATCCACCCAAAGGACTCTACACCACCCTCTTCTGACCAGGAAAGTAACCTTGTTATTTTTATGATATATTCCTCCCCAAAAAAATACAACTTTTGTAAATGAAAAAAATAAACCTTTTCAGTGTTGTTGGAGGTGCTTCATAAGATTTGAATGAGATTAACTGAGAAGTACATTTGCACTCGTCTGCAGGCTTCATGTAGTCAAACAGGAGCAACTGAAGAAGCTTCTTAAGATGTTGCCTTGTCAGAACAACCAAAATACCCACACGCCACTGTGGGTCATTTGGAAAGTACCCCATTGAATCCACTTCACTGGCAGTTCTGCTCAGTGCTATAGCGTCTAACTCACTTTATGGACAAAGAAAAATAAGTGCAAGTGAAAATTTGCATCAGCTGACAGCCGTATATGCATACGACATAGTGGAGCAAACAATTACACATAATACTGGAACACTGCATTCATTGTGAGCCTTCTGGAAAAGCAACTGGAGACATCAGTACAATGGCTCATTTCATTCAAATCAGTGCATGCTGATTTGAATGAGGTGTAAAGAAATTAAGTTGTTCAGGTAATTTCAAAATCACATGTTGCTCTATACTTTTGTGCTGTTTAGAAGCATTCAGTGACAGAGAGGGCAAAAAAGAGAGAGCGACAGAAAGGGAGGGAGGGAGGGAGGGAGGGAGGGGGAAAGAAATAGAGGGAGAGAGAAAGGGAAAGAGAGAATGAGAGAGATACAAAAGAAACAGAGAGGGATTGGAGAGAGGAACGAAGAAGGAGAGAATGAAAGGGGGATATAAGGAAGGAGAGAGAGAGGAAAATATATTTTTCTTTGTATATGACCAGATAATACCAGTGAAATGGGAGAAAAGAAAAAGAGAGAGAGAAGGAGCAAGAGAGAGAGATACAAAGAGAGAGGGAAGGAGGGAAGAGAGAGAAATACATATTTTGTTTTGTTTATGACTGGATGATTTCAGTGGAGACTGAAGCTGAGTCTGTCCACTAAACACACCATTACACCCAAATCACCCAAATGAAAATTGCCTGCTCCGTATATATGAAATGTGCCTCTCTGTGCGTTGTGTGTGTGCGCACATGTGTCACACTCTCACTTCACACACTCTTCAGTTATTAATCCGGTGTGTATGTGTATTTGTGTGTGTGTGTGTGTTTGTGTGTGCTAAGTTGTGTGTGTGTGTGTTGTGCTGCGTGTGTGTATTTGAACCCACAAACCCCAGTCTGTGGCCATTCCAGAATGCTCCCCTACTTTGTCATGCATTATAATATTCCAGAGTGCTTCTCCTAGATACTGCTGTGATTGCTGTATCTATGTGGCATATTATGTTGATTAGTGTGTGTGTGTTTGTGTGTTTTTGTGTCTTCATATATATGTGTGAGTGTGTGTGTGTCTGTTGGAGAAAGCGAGAGAAAGAGGGAAAGAGAAAAGGAAAGGAGGAAAAGAAGAAGAGGTCATAAAATAACACCATCAGCCAGCTCATTTCAGGACCATGGGACTCCAGGGAATAAGACTCATAGTTGATCCACTGCCTCTGAAAATGACCCTAATGTTTTTATTCATGACTACCACAATAACAACAAAATTAGATTTTCAACCTTAATATTAGAGATGAAAATGGTCTCTTGTTTTGAAAGTAACTGTTTGTTTGTGTGTTTATGTGTCTGTGTGAGTATATGGCCATTCCATTTCACTTCCATACGAGTATCTATGTCTGGATGCATTTACACAAGCAGCCTGAATCTGATCTTTTTTATCAGTTCAGATCTTTTTCAAATCAGAATCACCTTTATTTGCTGACTAAACTGACACACACTGTGGATTATGTGAACTGGTTCTGCTAGTGGCATATGGTATTAGGAAACACCAGAAGGCAATCTACATGCATTGCAGTGGTGGATGCGTGTTCAACGCAGTGGTTGATGCATGCTCAACGCAGTGGTTGGTGCGTGTGCAACGAAGTGGTTGTTGCATGTACAACGCAGTGGTTGGTGCGTGCACAACGCGGTGGTTAGCGTGTGGACAATGCAGTGGTTGGTGCGTGTACAACGCAGTGGTTAGCGTGTGGACAATGCAGTGGTTGGTGCGTGTACAAAGCAGTGGTTAGCGTGTGGACAATGCAGTGGTTGATGCATGCTCAACGCAGTGGTTGGCGGCAAGCATATAGGATACTATAAGATACAAGCACTGGGTGATATACGGGTGGACTTCCAGACGACGTGCTCATTCACTGGTGTACCTAGATGCAGCAAAATAAGAACCAACTGCAGTGTAGCACAGCCATTGGTTTGTTCACACTGGAACCCGGCTGACCTGGTGGACATCGTCTTGTTAGCCTCTATAGGAGCCATTGACTGTGGATGGCAGGACAGGGAGAAGACGCCGTCCAGGTGGATCATTATGGCTAATGATTGACCGGTTCCGCCCAATTAGCCCATTCTTCGCCTGCCAGTGGATCAATCTTTTTTATTTTGATTGGTCAAAAGTCAGAATTGGGCCTGTGGGTGTGCATCTTTCTGCATCTCTCTTGATCCAGTTCTCATGTTAAACATTTAGTGAAACGCTTCTAATCACCTCTGTGTGTGTTGCTCTGTCTCCAAACCTGATTGCCGCCACTTCTTGATAGGGCAAATCCTGTAAGCTAAACTAGGCTTAACAATCCAGAGTCAGGGTGAGAGTGATTCTAATATCCTGGAACTAACCTCACATTGTTGTCTATTTGGCACACTTTTCCAGTCAGCGCTTTTGTTTTAATACCACACGTGGCTGCATCTATAGTTGTTCTTGCTTTGGCACGCAGAGTTCAATAACTGCCTCTGTTGCTTCCAAGTGGAACACTTCACATTATTTATATTGTTTATACCCATGTCTCTGACTAGCTACTGTGGGCTACTTATGTAGCTAGCATCCAGCTAGCTACCCCTTGAATTTGGCCATCCATGTTTCAGCATCCAGAGCTCATGTTGTCACGTTGTGCTGGTCCCATAACTGTCCAATGCTATTGATGTTAAGAGTTGACCGTAGTGTTGCTTGGTATTCTGGAAACACAGACACAATGCTTGTGGATGTTATTGAATGTGCTGCTCTGACATAATGTGGTGGTAGAAGTCAGCGTTATAATCTGCCACGCTGCTGCCTTCCCGCTGTGTCCGCGATTGGTCAAACCAACCCGTCGCTCTGTCAGAGAAGAATTCCTGGAGCTGCCGCTAGGCGTAACCAAGGCAGCCGTGGGTTGATCTCCACGTCAGGCGTGCAGGGGCTGAGGGTTCAGTTTGATGCAGACTGGGAGAATTAAAACACTTTTGTCTCCACGGTGACGGAGGCTCTCACCGTGACAACTGGATCTCAATGTTCTGAGGGAGGGGAAAAATCTCCATGTGTGACCTCACGGCTGTCGTGACAAAATGCTTGTTGGAACTTCTCTCACTGCTGTCTGATAGGCCCCTACTCCAACAACCGTTCCTCATGGTAGCCAATCACGGCTGAATATAGAAGCGCAATGCGAATGAGTCACTGCTATATAAGGATCTCAGTTATAAGCATCTATAAGTCTTAAAGCATTTATTGCACAATGAGTGTATGGTGTGTGCAATAATCCTAAATGGCGGCATTATCAAAACCACTCGATTACATCACCAACAGTTTTTGTGTGACGTCAAGAATAGCGATAACATTGCACAAAACTGCTTTTGACACAGTCCACAATAGCTCCTTAGCCAACTATGAAAACCCATTTTCAGGGTGTTACAGGGATGGCGTTTGTGGCTGTTGGGTGATAATTGGGGCTGAGGTGGCTCTTGAAGCTAATTCAAGGAGTGAGTTGTAACCTTGAGATCCGAGTGCTATTGCCTGAAGGCTAATCTGGTCCCCAGGCTACTATGCAAAGCACATCAGCCTGACGCTACAAACCATCAGAATTGGCCTGATTGAGAGTTACCGTACCACTCTACGAAAGTCACCTTACTGGGAAAAGTAAGAGCCATCTTTTATTTTGGCAAACCAGCCACCCAGCCCAGACACCACCAGCCAAGCCGCCCAGCCCAGATACCACCAGCCCAGCCCCCAGGCCAGCCCAACCTAAGTTAAACACCAGCTCAGTCCAGACACCAGCCCAACCTTACCTAATTACCAGCCCAGCCCAGCCGTCAGCCCGGACCCATTTTCATCGAAATAATGTCAGTGTTTTATGGTGAGATATACCACCTGTCTCCTAGAAGGAGAGGCTTGATGATAAACTGCTACATTGATATTTTTATTATTATCATTGTTATTATTGGTTTGCATCCATTCTTTGCTAATAAGATAAAAAAGCTAATCTTCTTTGTGCTTGTAGACTTGCTGTATATAGTCAAGCAAATGAAAATATAGTAATATAATAATATTGTAGTTAAAAATGATACAGTTATGAATGTTTAGGCCATCTTTATTAACCAAGATAGATGAGTGATAGTTAAGTATTAAAGACACCTGGGCTCTTTAAACAACATGGTTTTAAAGCACAGGTATTTTGAGCACTGGGTTTTTAAGCATTGGGATTTTAAGCACAGGGTTTCAAAGCTCTGGGTTTTTAAGCACCGGGTTATTAAAAATTGGGGTTTTAAGCACTGGGTTTTAAAGCACTTGATTTTAAAGCATTGGTTTTTAGGCATTGGGGTTTTCAGCACTGGATTTTTTAGCACTGGGATTTGATGTATGTACTACTCATAGGGAAAGATACAGATGAGACACTTCAGGCAAGACAATAGAGTTATAGATTGTGGTGAGAGTTAAATCAATAGACCTTACCGAGTGAAACAGGACACCCAGAAGATACTCCCTCTCTCTCTCTCTCACACACACACACACACACACACACACACACACACACACCCATGAACACACACACAAACACACACTCGTTTACTTACTTTTATAAATGGGGACACAATTAATTGCCCCTATAAAAATCTACTCTTATGCATCCTAACCCTAACCCTAGCCTTACAACCAAACTGTAATGCTTAAACCTAAACTTAACTCTGATTCTAAGACACATTGTCAGCCTGATTCTAATCCTAACCATAAACTTAACCTCAAGTCAGATAAATCTTCTTGTCAAAGTGAGGACTGGCCCAAAGTCCACACTAAGACAGCCAAACAAGAACACACAACTTTACACACACCTTTACACACACACAAACAAGAAGGGTGGAACTATTTTAGACTGGCACAGAAGGGCTGAGTCATCTCTGTCATATAATAGTCATTATATGAGTTTGTGTGTGTGTGTGTGTGTGTGTGTATCAGAGAGATAGATAGGTGTGTGTGTGTGTGTGTGGGGGGGGGGGGGGGTACAGGATTTAACCTGTGTTTCAGTAGAACCTTTATCTCACCATCTTTGGCCTCTAATCTCCCTCAGGGTATCAAAGCAGACACCCATCCCTACAACAACACCATATCCCTACATCCCAGAGGTGTGTGTGTGTGTGTGTGTGTCCCAGGGCCTTTGGAGTGGCTGGGCGAGAAGGGGAGTAAGACCCAGGGGTTTTAGTTAAAGCTACCCCGAAGAGATTCTCCAAGGCTGGGCTTGGGTGACAGGTTGGACTGGGTGATGAGCCAAAGCCCTGATCCCATCTCAGTCACTCCTAAGGCCCGTTGTGTGTCAGGCTCTATTAACCTGGTGGAGTCTTATCATATTTATCAGTCAGATCACACACATCAGATAGCAATGCCTGTGTGTGTGTGTGTGTGTGTGTGTGTGTCTGGGCCTTCACACATATCAGATTCCTTTGGTTTTATCCTATTCCAGTGCTTTATCAGATGTACCAAGTCAGAGGCTGCTGGAGAAGTCTGCTATGGAGATGTGAGGACAGAGACACCAACGCTGATGAGAAAGGCCCACAGAGACTCGGGTACGCAAACAACAGCCACCGTCTCGGACACATGCGTCCAAAATCCTACCGGAGGCCCGAAAACACTGTACAGAAGCAGACTTGTTGGATATGAGTGGTTTGGACGGCAGACGCTGAAGTTCAGAGTGGTGAACACACTGACTTCCAATTAGGATCTGTGGATGAACAGTAAATTAGTAGAACAAAAGGATGCCACGCAGAGCTGAAAACCGAATTATAACAAGTTCAAGTACTAACAGAATACTAAGACTGTACAATATAGCTCATCGATTTAAGAGATTCAGTCGTAAGATGCGCTTTACCTGGCCGGGCTCCAAGTTGCCACCCCGAGAAACACACAACACTATTTACGCTGAAATATCACCAGTGAGTTAATCAATCAATCAATCAATCAATTTATTTATGAAGCGCTTTTTACAACAGCAGTTGTCACAAAGTGCTTTACAGAGACACCCGGCCTTAAACCCCAAGGAGCAAACAACAGTAGTGTTGAATTTCAGTGGCTAGGAAAAACTCCCTAAGAAGGTCGAATTTTAGGAAGAAACCTAGAGAGGACCCAGGCTCAGAGGGGTGACCAGTCCTCTTCTGGCTGTGCCGGGTGAGATATTAAGATTTAGTTACCATCACTCGACATGGGAGAAGGGCGAAGTCTGGGTCCCAACTTGCTGGTTTCAACGCCCTGACTGTTGTAAGGCTTGTGTAGATGCTCGTTATGTTGTACATAATGAGTTTAGATGCTGTATAACAGAATTCCTCAAGGAAATTATGAAAAACTAAATGTTATGCTTGTCTGTGCAGCAAACCCTATGGTGCTATAAGGCTATATGGGCAATTCAATTACAAAAGGCAGTTAGGGGGTGTTAGCAAAAACTTTATTGCGTATTTTAAATGTGTTAGTCATTTAGTTAACATTCTTATTCAATACATCCTATAGGAACACGCTGCATTATTTTCATAATGGGCAGTGAAAGACGACAACATTTCAAAACGAACATTCTTTTATTTATTTCAGCACTTGCTCAGAAGAATGTCCATAACATATTTTCAGGCTGAGTGGAAAGCCAACCCTCATTCACTAAATGTTTTTTGTCTCACTTGGGTTAAAAGCTAATTTATCTCACATGGCTGCTGCTATTTGATCTTCTGAAAACGTCAAGTGAATAGTGAAGCTTGAGAAAAATGGGAGCTTCAGTAGAGGAACCCAGGGCTAAGGGCAGAGGGCAGAGGCGTAGCTCTCGGTATCCAGCTGCAGGTCTGGAGATGGTGGAGAAATAAAACTAAGTCAAAACTTTACATGCAATGAATTCCATTTTGTGGAAAAAAAGACAATATTTTCCTCTACAAAATCCAAATTTTTCTCACTACTGCGCATGTGTGAGGTCCCCCTATACAAGATAGGGAGCCCAGTTCACAGTAAACAAAGTCAGAAGATAGCTAGCTGTCGGTTGTGATCTACCTATCCAGCACATTCTTTTATCTTTTAAATTATATTACTCTAACATTGCCATCCAGCCTGACTATAATTATTTATTTGAACAAGAATCCACAGGAGCAAGTGAGGAAAATATTGTCTTGAGCTTCACAAAAGGGATTACAATGTTGAAAAAGGCTTTTGAACAACACAGTTTCATTTAGACACATCTACACCCTGGCATCATGATACTGAGAGCTTTGCAGCTTGTGAGAAGACATACTTAGATGGTTTTTTGATAGCGCAATTTAATTTGCCCCAAATCGCCGTATAAATGCTCAGGAAAGTTACTCAAAACCAATTGATATTTCAGAAGAAGTAACTCCTCCTTTATAGGACGTGGCATTTATGTGAAAAATACAGATAAAGGCTCTAACTAGTGAAATTGTCCTTTAAGTTATTTCATAATTGGACATAGTGCTTTTATGATTATAGTGAACTCTTGCTTTAATTAATTTCTGTCACTTTCTTGTGGTAGTCTTTAAAAATGTGTCACATTTCTTCACAGTAGTCTCTAATGAAAAATATATATATATATAGATTTGAGGATGTGATTAAAAAGTAGGGATGTTCTATTTGTTTCATCATTAAATAAATGATAATTCAATTTCTCTACCTTTCTAATGAAATTGCTTCAGGGACGTCTTCATCCTGGTAATATGTTTCAGTAATGTGACGACAACTGGAAGAAAGTGGCACTATGACACTGGAATTATGTTAAAATACAGCCAAAATGTTTTAATTAAGGGGTTTTGTTCACTGTATTCCCTGTCTGCAAATAAAATTCTAAACTATTTGCTCTGATATAAAACATTTTGTAGTCTTCTGAGCTTACTTTGACTTGGTCAGGATTTATTTTTCACCTTCAGTACATATGGACATTTAGATTCAGAGGATATAGAGCGATATCGTAGAGCCAGCCAGATAAACACACACACCGAAACACACACAACTAGACAGACATACACACACACACACACACAAGGTTCTCGCTCTAGCAATCCCAGCCCTCATCAACATCCTACTCGGAAAATCACTGCACCTCGGAAAAGCCATTCCAGCCACCGAGCCGTTCAGGATTCATATTCCTGTTTACTGTCTGCCCTGCTTCGCATCACAGACACACACACATACAAACAGAGAGACGCACACACACACACACACACACACACACACACAAAAAGACAGAAGCACACACACAAACCAACACACGCTACCAACACCATCCCACCAACCCATCAGGGAACGACTCATGAATAAAGAAGGGAACTAGACGGGACCTGGAAAGAGAGAGGGAGGAAGAGGTGGACGAGAAAGTGAGGGGGAGCGAAAGAGGAGAGGTGGAAGAGGAAGATTGAGAGAGGAGTGTGTGCCAAAGGGAGAGAAAGCGGGATTGAGATGGGGGCCAAAGAGGAGGCAGAGAGGAAGGTAAAAGGGCAAAGATGGAAAAGAGAAAGGAGAGGTGAAGGAGGGAGGGTTAAAGACAGGAGAAGAGAGGGGGGGACCGGAGGGAGGGAGAGGGTTAAAGAAAGGAGGAGAGAGAGGGACCAGAGGGAGGGAGAGGGTTAAAGAAAGGAGGAGAGAGAGGGACCAGAGGGAGGGAGAGTCGCCTCAGATTAAATTGACAGCCCTTTGCTGTCAATACAGTATGGAAGTGACCAACACTATACAGGGTATGTGGAGCCAAACCATTATGATAGTTTATACATGGAGAGAGATAGAGAGAGATATGGATAGAGTGACAGAAAGAGAGGGAGAGAAGTCCCTGCACAGGGATTGGAGGTCATTATGCATGTAGCCCTATAAGAGTGTCACATGGAGAGTAATTATACAAGACAAACAGACCATGAGGAAGGGACACGGCGGTTCAGGCGTCTGCCCATCAATTTCATTCAACTTTACACTGATTATTAAAGACCACGACAACCCCATTCAGCCCCAGGTAGAGCCATGCAGCCCTATACAGTCATGTTCCCCCGAACAGATCCACTCAGGCCCATATATTCCCGTAGAGCGCCTGGCCCCAGCGTAGGTAGGCAGACGCGAAGCGAACAGCTGTTGGGGTGGGGGTCTCATTCTGGAGCAGTTATGAATTACTGCTGACCCCCCTGCCCCCCACCTTCACCCCCTCCCCTCACACCCATTCCAGAGACACTACCACGCTGAAAGTCATCAGCCCGGAACTGCCCTGCTCTTTAACATGATACCAGAGGTTATAGAGGAAGAGAGGAAGAGAGATAGAGAGAGAGAGAGAGAGAGAGAGAGAAAGGGCATATGACGGGTTTCCATCCCAGCAAACAAAAAAAAAACAACAGCAACAGGAGGACATAAAATCTCCCAGAGAGCACTGGGGCGGTACACCCCGCAATGAGTCTGTTACCCAGTAGCACAGATAATAACCATGTTTTATATATGTAGTGTGTGTGTGTGCGTGCGTGCGCGTGCATGCGCTCGCTCCGGTTCAGCATGTGTGTGCATTTGACAGGAGGGCGAGAGGCGGTTACCCCAGCACGGATAATAACCGTGTTTTATAATGTTGCATATATATTCAGGCCAAATCCCCTCAGGGGAGATGGAATAACAACGCTAGCCATTCCCTCCTGCTAGTGGGCGGCCATTTTGAAGTCCTCACTCACAGCATGGACCACGTCATTCCCCGGACTTTGTGTAATGGACGCCGTCGCTAAGAATCACTGACATTGCAGTGTCTGAAATTTGAAATGAGTATCTCTCACCTCCACGGTCCAATATAGAGATGCAGGGGAGTGTGTTTATGATTAATCCTCTTTGCAATTCCATATGTTGTCATTTCTGATGATTGTCCATATTACAGGAAATTGACACATTAGGGGAAATGGGAGCATATGGCTGGGAAAATAAATCTGCCTCTCTCTCACACCAACCTAATCCCATAAGCGATATGATAAACTATTGATATGTGGCTGTAGACATGGTTGGCCAGTTGGAATCCCACTAGGCAAAGCGAGTTTGGGGATGATTGTCCTGTCAAGGACAAAGTCTGACCTTCACTGTTTCACGTCTCTGTTATTGCAAGCCTTTCCAGATTGGGTTCCAAGGAAACACGTTCTAAGAATTACATCATCAATTCCATAGTTCAATTAGAGTTTATTCAGAGGTGCTCTAATGACCTCATTTCTGGGAGCCAAAAACGGTTCAAATCAAAACCTTTCAATCAGGTTGTCTGTGTACACTGACACCATTGTGCATTAAACCAGTAGAAAGTGTAAGAGCCATCCTGTCTAGTCAATCACAAGCAAAGACTAGCAAACAAAAGGTTAGGCAGCACAGATGCCTGGTTTCCTAACGAAGTACAGCCTGTGAAAGGTTAGGAAGCCCATATCTCTGATCTCACTCATCTAGTAGGCCCTTCTTCTTCTCAGATCTTCTGAAGTCTAAATGCTACTCACTCTGACTTTGGTCCTTCTATCCCTAACCTCCTCAATAATTCAACAATTGGATGTTTCTGGCCTTTCAAATCTTTGAAATGGACTCTATATCACACAAACATGCCTCGCTTGATATCCCACCACTGTTCTGTGTTGCTTTCTGCCCGGTTACATCCAGTAAGGCTGGAGAACCAAGGGAAGACTGTTATCAGTGATAATCCATTCCTGCTTCGGAGTGTGTAACCGAAAGACGCTGAGAAAGAACTGTTTCTGTATTAATGTTGAACGTGGTGATTTGTAACATTGACTTTTTCTGATCATATATCAATAAACACTTCACAAACCACAGAGTGCATTTAACCTCAATGGAACACTGCAGAATGAGGGATCTAAGATGGTGGAAACAGAGAGACACAGCGCAGAGAGACTGAGGAGAGCAGATCTAAGATGGTGGAAACAGACAGACAGGCAGACAGAGAGACTGAGGGAGAGCAGCATCTCTTCTGCAGTCAGAGGGAGTCGCAGGGGGTCCATCCAAGACAGTCATATAATATATCATTCATAGTGTCAGGCAGCTGTCTTTGTGCATTTCACTGAAAACCTGCTCTTCCTTGAATAGGAAGTGCTTGCTCAAATGCTCACCAACACCATCACATACTGTATCTCTACTCGAGCTGCGGGGTATGATGAAATATAGATGATAAACATACACTCTCTAACACACAAACCCCCTCGCACGTACACACATGCGTACATTCCATTTACAGAAGGAAAAACACCTATTAAGCACTCACGGACCATGGGAGCTCACAAACACTGTACACTCATTTAAAGCTAAAAGGCCACTCATTTTCACGTGGCCACAGTCACACATGGAATCCGATTCCCAATCCTGTGGCGAGTATCAGAAATGTCAGTGGGTCTTGTAGGTGATCCACGCTTAAAGAACACAGAGAGAGAGAGCGCTTCCTCGTCATGTTGTCTGATTTTACCACGGTCTCATCTTTTCTCATAACTCTCTGTGGCATCGGAACATCTCTAGCAATTTCCAATGTTGCTGTGCACCCGGGACCACTCTATGTGACTGTGCACAGGAGTAAAAGTGGAACTCTACCCGCGGAACATTTGACCTCTACATTTACTAATGAAAACTGGGAGCAATCACTGACCCCCCTGAATACAGACTAAAATGATCCCTCGTCTGTGGGATCCTAATCACTGGCTGCGGCGCGGTCTGGTGGGGGACGGGCGTGAGTTTGTGTGTCTGTCTGACTGCCGCCGCCAAATGAAATTGTTCGGAATGATCCCGGGGAATACAGTCACACTCCAAGGAGATGGATCAGCGTCAGCTTGGGTACCACACTGCACATTCACCATTTGCAATTCAAAACGGGGACAGACAGGCGAAAAGACCGGGACGGACGGAGAGGGAATGGGGGAGACAGGAAAAGAGTGCGGACGGGGCGAGGAGAGGTAGAGAAGGATGCAGAGGGGTGATTTTAGGGCGTGGGGGAGAAAGACAGGGGTCAGCATTTTTTGACGTCAGTCATGCCAACTCCCAGTCGAAATTAGACGTCTGTTCACAGGTCCGAAACGTTGCCAATGGCCTAATCTGCTAGGAGGGGCATCATTGAGTGCTACCACCTTGTGGACAGGGTTGTCAGAATGGCTTTAAGTGCGCAATGGGGGGGGGGGGGGGGATCCAGTTTGCTCCCTTTGGTTAGCCCACGGAGGAAAGGGCATTAGCTATTTGTTTAAAATCTTCAGCTGTTAACCTCTCAGAAGAAAATACCCACACCATACACAAACCTAACCACCGGACAGTCTCTGTTCAATGCACAAACTTAACCTGATAGGTTGTTGAATAGTTAGAGGTTGTTGCACATTTTGACTGACACCATTCCGTTTAGTGTTTGCTCACTTTTGCATGGCTGAGCTTGTAATGCCTCTGCTAAAGCATCCAAAAGCTTTCGATTACATACATGGACACCCACAGACAACATGTTCGTTAAGACACAGGGGCTGTCTGCGTGGATGACTTGCGTTTTATCAGAGGGGCCACAGACATGGGTTAGGGAAGAATGAATAAGAGAAAGCAGAGAGGAAAAAGCGAGGAAGAAAGAGAGACAGCATGAAGGGCCCTTGCTGAGTGGGAGACAGTCTGCTCAGAACCAAAGGTCAGGCAGAGCGTCTTCAGATTAACTGAGTCGGTGGAAATCTCATTTCCAGACAGCAAATCAGATCAGTGTTTAAAACTTAGCCCGAGTTCAGAGAGAACAGGGAGGAGGGGAACTCGTAGAGATGAGGATTTGAATGAGAAAATCCCATTTGGCTCCCTCAAACCCGCACACACACACACACACACACACACACACACTCACACACTTACACACTCAAATGGGTCTGGGCAGCAGGAACAATGGGAGATCAAGCAATAATCACCTTATCAATCATAGAGGCCATCACGTATGCCCAATGAAAAGACAGAGCAATATCTGAAAAGAATGAATGAAGATCTCCGCTCCCTCTGTTACCCTTTCTGTTAATGCAATAGAGCTCCTGCTGAATCCTAGATTGACAGTTGATCAGCTCCTCTCTCAGTGAAAACGTGAACCGGGGTCAGGGCATCTCAGAAATGATCTCATGCGACCAAGTTCCACTTCCGAAATACCCTCCTTAACGGACACCGACAAACGTCCCGTTGAAGCGGAAGGATGCATGAAGCGATGTACAGAAGGTTCCAGATAGAAAAGGGGGGGGGGGGGGGGGGGGGGGGGGGGGGCTGAGTGTGAGTGATGGAAGGATGAGTCCCACCCCTCCTCTGTGGTGTTAGTGTTATCACTGTGACAGCTCTGCTGCTGGGCTTTTGCTGTTTGTGTGCTCTGACTGCATGTGTGTGTGTGTGTGTGTGTGTTTTTTCACTATCTAACTCTCTTTCTGTCTTTGGGTGAGTATGTCTGTGTTTCCGTGAGACTTTTTATTGGGGGGGGGGTGTGTGTGCATTTGTCTGTGTGTGTGTGGGGTGGGTGTGTGTGTGTGTTTGTCTGTGTGTGTGTGTTTGTCTGTGCGTGTGTGTGTGTGTTTGTCTGTGTGTGTTTGTCTGTGTGTGTGTGTTTGTCTGTGCGTGTGTGTGTGTGTTTGTCTGTGTGTGTTTGTCTGTGTGTGGGTGTGTGTGGGTGTGTGTGGGTGTGTGTATGTGTGTTTGTCTGTGTGTGTGTGTGTGTGTATTTGTCTGTGTGTGTATTTGTCTGTGTGTGTGTTTGACTGTGTGTGTGGTTGTGTGTGTGCGTGTGTTTGTCTGTGTGTGTGTGTGTCCAGGTAGGGTCACCTTGTACTCCTGCAGTTTGGACCCCCTGCCAGGATAACAATCCTCTGAAGCTAAGCTGGGTTTAGGGACGCCTCTTAACCCACCCAGAACCGGAGAAGAGCTGAGTGATGTATGTGTGTGTGTTTATTGCCACCCCCCCAAGAAAAAAACTAAAAAAGCATAGAAGAACTCATCAAAATCAGTATTATAATATCTTAAAAGCTGAGTCTGCATCACAATGGATATGCACACGTCATAAATTATGTAGGGGCTGTGTTTGTGGTAAATCTTTGATGTAATCCTCTGTTTAAACTGGTCCCAAGAAACCTTGTCTTAACTCATATCACCCTATTTAAAATATAGCCCAGAGTTAATAACTTCTAACTTAAATACCTCCGAATGAATTGCGCAGGAGAGGATTTTTCTGTCGGTTTTATTTCATAGAGAACTAATAAGTAGAGAACATTTTCTAGCCTCGTCCAATATTACACATCTAATCTTGCCACCTACTGAAACTAAGCAAAAAATACAATGCTACAGTTTCACTTAACATTATTGATTCCAACTATCTCTCCAAGGCTATTTGAAAAGAACATTCTCTGTTGCTATAGAGTCAATCCCCTAAAACAGTTTTATATTTCCAGTGGACTCGTTTGATTGAGACGACGCACGAGGGCAACTTTTAACCAAAGGCTTTCGATGCATATTGAATCACACACGCGCACATTCATTTTCTCTAGCCTCCCTTTCATTTTCTAGATGCTAAATATATTTATGTGCTTTTTGGCATGAAATAATCTCCCTAACACAGAAACGCCTGGCGTTAAAAATCAATGCTAGAATGAGGACGCAGGCCTGGGTTTCTAGGTCATATAAGAATATTTCTTTAAAGATATTGATTTGTGTTGTGTGTGACCTGCCTCTCACTGTTCTATGTAATTAACACAGAGGGAAATAGACTAGGAGGGCCCATATGGGCTCTGTGGCCAATTTGACCATCTATGTATGTGTGTGTGTGTGTGTGTGTCTGTCTGTCTTTGAGAGTGTGGGTTTGATAGTCTGCCCGTGTGTCTGGCTGTCTTTTAGTGCCTCACTAGATGAGAAGGTGGGGGCGGGTTGGGCCGTAAGGAAGATTTATACACCGACATTGGTGTGTGTGTGTGTGTGTGTGTCTGCGCATTTGTACACCGAAGGAGTGAATTAATTTTATGATATTAAACTTAACCTCTCACCCAGACTCTGTCTTACTACCCATAAGCCTCTGCTTCTGCACCCTTCACTGGAAAGGCCAGCGCAGACAAAGGATTCAGGTTGACTGAGAGAAACCCAGACTGTGTGTATGTGTGTGTGTGTGTGTGTGTGTTGGTGTGGAACTGCTATCTCTTCCATAAATGATTTCTCTATTATTATTCCACACACAGGCCACTCACCGTCAGGGAGAAAGTGTGTGTGTGTGTGTGTGTGCGTGCGCGCGGTGTCATGTGTGAGCCTGATGCGAGAGTGAGGGAAGCGATAAGCCAGAGATGAACAGTGAAATGCCAACCATCCAAAAACACCCAAGGTTGATCTTCAGAGCTGTCTGTGTGTGTGTTTGTAACCTCAGAAAATAACACTGAATGGTCCTGGTTCATTTCCTGTTACGGGAGTTATCTGCATGTTCTAAAGCGCTTGAGTCCTCAATCTGTTGTGCAGTTTTTAATTGGAGCCTCTCATGGCCCCTCTCACTAGTCTTTTGTTCTCCGTCTGTGAAAGATGTCCTTGCCGTTTTGCAGTGGAACCTGAGAAGGATTTTTTTGGGGTGAGGGCCAGATAGGTAATTACTCCAGATTTGGGGGACCCGGTGGTGTGTCTGTGTCCTCTGTCCTTTAGCTCTGGTGCTTTTGTGTACTCTGTCACTGACCCCTGGTGTGCCCTCCGTCCTTTACTCCTGGTGTCAGGCGGCCCATCTCCTCCCGTCCGATGTGTTTGAAGTGACTATTAGTGACAATCAAAGCCTCCCTCCATCCCTGTCCACGTAACCTTTTAGAATATTCACCAACGATCCCCATCCCTTTTTGTGGTCAAAAAAAAAAAAAAGAAAATCTAAATCATCAGGCCCTTCATGTGCAATCACTCCTCTTGTGTCATGGCCTTCACCGCCGGTAGCTTTAAAAATGCATAGGCCCCATGGCTGGTTCTGGGGTGCGTTCAAGAGCGGCCTTCCTCAGTGTTCCTCATGGTTCATCGATAACGTCCATAATTAAGTTTAACTTCAGTACCTCAAACTGTTTGCCGTGTTTTTGCCCTTTCTCCTCTTTCGCGGACGCGGCCCCTCCCTCCCTGCCTCTCCAGCGCTCGCTCCAGTGGTAATATGACGGTGCGTTTCACGACGCTCCGTAGGTGTCTGTTTTACAGTAAAAGGTCAGCCTCATTTGTCTGCGGACACAAAGCGGGTCCGACCGACAGGCAGTCTGAGGAAGGGGCGGAGACACAGCCTGGAGGTGGAGACAGGACGGTCTCAAAGACAACGACAAGGGACGAGAATCACAGGTAGACAGAGAGAGGAGAGAGACTGAGCAACACATTTACAGTTTCAACATACAGTTCATATCATTTTTATTGTGAAATTGTCACTTGGGGCAGTTACAACCTCTGTTCTGCTTTTAGGGCTGGTCAACAACCTTCGATCACAGGGTTAAGTGTGTAGTTAGTAACAGTAATCCACTGCCTACACTTGGAATATTTATAATCTCACATGCTCAGGGGCGCCCCAGTGACCTCTTCGGTTGGGGCCCTCGTTGAGGGCCCTGAGGCATGCCCACTGGAAGCCCCATTGTTAATCTGGCCCTGGAATGAGAGAGAAAGGAAGAGAAAGAAAGACGGAGGAACTGTAGGCGATCTTGCCAAGGAGAGTAGACAGATAACTAATCACACCATCGCCCCTCTCTCTCTCCCTCTCTCTCTCCTCCCCTGTCCTCCTCTCACCCAAAGGTGATTGAGGAGAGCACAGTGGGTTGAGCTTGTGAAGTCCTCCAGATTAAAAACCCCTCAAACAAATGAGTCCTAAAAATACTGCCCTGCAGAGTGTACTGTAGATCCAGAGTCAGGACACTGGCAGCACCTGAGGAGAAGCAGAAGAAAAGTGAGAGAAAGAAAAGAGAAGGCAAGGTTATGCTTTAAAGAGCGAGAGAAAGATTTCCAGTTCTCCTACACACCTGTTCCCTCTTTCTTTCAGATTAGAAAAGCAACAGCCGTGCTTGTTCTCTCCCAGATTGCTTCCTTTTTCTCCACACCGAATCAGATACAGAACATTTATCTAAAGAAACCCCCCCAGCCCCCCCCCCCCCCCACACACACACACACGTACACACCCCATACAGTGTGTAGGTTCTCACAACGCTCCAGACTCTGCCTTAAAAGCTGCCCCATTGTTTAAGATTCACACGCAGCGGTGGAGCTGATAAACGAGCAGATATTAAGGAAAAGTTTGATTTTTATAGATGTCACCTGACCTCCGCACGGACGACCTCCACTCTCCCAAATGGCCCAGGTCTCGCTTTTAATGGAGTCTCTGTCCGCCATATATCAGCTTCTCTGTCCCTATAAACCATACAGAGCCTGGCCTCGCGAACCACCTCCACTTTATCAGGACACTTAGAACGTTTCACAGGCAACAAAACAGATGTATTAACGGGAAGGGTTTTAATATGGCTGTGGATGGAAAAAGAAGGGAATAGATTTGATGGGTATTTTCTTTTTGTATGTCCCTCTGGTGTTTGTACTTTTTTTTTTTTTACCTCCCTCTGCCTCTCTCTGCCTCTCTCTGCCTCTCTCTGTTTGTCTCTGCCTCCTTTTGCCTCTCTCTGTTTCTCTCTGCCTCTCTCTGACTACCCTCTGCCTCTTTCTGCCTCTCTGTGCCTCCATCTGCCTCCGTCTGTCTCCCTCTGCCTCTCTCTGCCTCCATCTGCCTCTCTCTGCCTCCCTCTACCTCACTCTGTCTCCCTCTTCCTCCCTCTGCCTCTCTCTGCCTCCCCCTGCTTCCATCTGCCTCCATCTGCCTCTCTCTTCATCCTCTCCGCCTCAATTCCGCAGCAGGTGTCTGGGTGTTGTCAGTCTTAACGTTTTTATGAGCAGCCTGGGTGACACTGTCTAAAGTTTGGAATAGGGGCTATTGCAGTCACAACGACCCAGAAGAACAGCACTCTATCACCATTTTGTTCATGTTCCCAGAGGCTGAGTAATAAAACAAAGATCAACCAGAGGCCCACAACTCTGGATTTAACCACCGGGAATCTCACATTTGACCACTCCACAAATGGCATACTGTCTGTCGTATATAGAATGCCACTGGACACAGTTATTTGTCTAAACCATTTAATGTGCTACTTTGCTTGGCCCAAATAACTCTGTTTTAATGTCATGTGATCACAGCACAGGTTCCAATCCAAGTATCAACGCCATTTAGCTATCTCCAGACCTTTCCGTTTGTTGGCTGACATTAAAATAGATGCATGGAGTTATGCTATACTCAGACATGGTTCAATGCATACCAGGTTGTTCCTCCAATCGTGTGGTAGAGATGAGAAATGTAAGAATCATGACATCTGAGAGAAACATTAAAAGGCAAAGTTCAGTAATTGGAAACGACAAGAGACACACAAAGCATCCATCACACATGACCTTTCCTTCTCTCTTTCTCTTTGTTTGTTTTCTCCATCCCTCCATCTCACCATCCTGAGGAGGCTCCAGCTTGATCTCAATGCTCTCCTACCTTCACCCTTTCTCCACAAGAGAGATGTGCTTTCTAAAAAAGCTCAGTACAATTCTGAATTTGGTAGTCAGAGTAAAGCTGACATACATTAATCAAAAACGTTAATTTGTAAATCTACTTCGTTCACACACACACACACACACAACTACACCAAGCCTTACATATTTTATGTTCTGCTGTAACTGAGGTAAACAGGAAGGTAGGGTTCAGGGGGAGTTAACTTGTTAAAGGTGTCCTTTTCCCCATAGGTGACATATGTTCTCTTTCACTGCAGCATTTTTTATTAGTGTTATGCTCTCTGTCTTTCTTCCTTTCTTTCTTTCCACTTTCTCCCTTTCTGTGTGATTAAATGGCTTTCCTAGACTCTGACCAGGAGAACATGCTTTAGACACACACACAAACACACACATTCACATCTGGAGTTGTGTTTAATTTCACGTCCAGCCCAGGACAGGAAGCACCTGTCCAGATGAAACTGTGCGAGAGAGAGAACGAGAAAAAAGAGAGAGAGAAAACAAGAAAAACATTAATTCATCTGTTGTGGAAACGCGTGTCACAGTTGTCACATTAAAAGTAATATCAACAAACAGAGCGAAATCCAAATTGCTTTGGAAAAGCCCAGTCGTTTGAAATTAGCACAAATTTCATCTCTCTAAATGTTATCGCGTCTGTCTGATTTTACGCTGAATAAGACCCATTCTTCTCTTGGCTCTGGGGCTGCTAAAGGCTCTGCTGTTCCAGCCATGAAAAACGTCCACATATGGAGATTATTCTGACTTCACATTAACAGATTAAAGGATGCATGTCTGGTCCCAGTCACACACCTGTTGGGGGAAAATGGTGATGGTCTTGTTCTGGGTGAAAGAAGGCCTCAGCCTCAAACTAGAAACCAGCCCAAGTTACTATCGAGTTTAAAAAAGTTTAACTTCTTAATGGTTCCTCAAATAACCACTTGGAGAACATTTTGGGGTAGATTATTGAGCGGGTTCTTTGAGTAAAAAACATAAAACACTCTATTAAATTCCCTTTTACCTTGTTCTTTGACTAATTTAGGCAGGAAATGTGCCTAAGATTTAAATTTAAACTGACAGCATTTAAGCCACATTACGTTTCTAAACACCGTCACAAGTACGACGCACATTCAGTTTCTTTCCTATCCAAGTCTGGAGTCCGCACAGAAATGTGCGCAATAGCCAATCAGAGCCATAGTAGGCCAATATGCAAATAAGCCTTTGCCCAAATGGGCCATCTCATTCACTTTCTACTGAACTGTTGAGTGTTTCCAGGCATTGGTAACAGCACCTCAGATCATTAGAAAGCATTTGCAAAAGCTAAAGTATATTATGGCGATCATTTTGTGTGTCAATTTAATGTCATTACTTCCGCTGAACAGAACTCCATCTGTGTTGACAATATGACTTCCTGATCCGTCATTGCATTGAAGGGAGACACAAATCACAGCTGCCTTTGGATCTGTTAAGACAATTGTACAAGGAAATTCAAAAAAAATCTGTGAGCCGGGAAACAGGTGTAAAATGTGCATGGAAGGAGGGAGACTTTGCTACAAGATGTATGCTTTTGCCTGTGGCTCTCACTGGATTTGTGAGATCAGATTTCATCACTCCCCTGTCTTGTTTACAAAACCCACTGTAATACAGTTGAGGGTTAACTGCCAGTTTAAGGTTAACTGTCCATCTTGGGGACACAGTGGTACTCCATCTTGGAGCCTTGGAGTTGCCGGTGACTTGCTGGACTGCAACCCAAATCTGGCAGCATTGGCACTGCAGCATTGGCACTGCAGCACTGGCACTGCAGCATTGGCACTGCAAGCTGGCAACACAGCTGGGCGTGCATGTGTCAGTATATTCCCCATGTTAACAAAGATTTGTGGTGAACTGATTAACGATAGTGACCCTATGCACACATAAACAACACGTTTAAAATGTTTTTGTTGTTGTTTTTATTGTTATAATCAAAAGTCCTAGACTGCATTTTAAATCGTACATTATACATTTTTACACATACAGAGTTGGTTTTGCACCGTAAGCTGTGAATATATGATTGTTTCACATATATATTTATTATTATTGTCTGTTTGTATAATATCTGTAACGTAGTTGAATTACTGTCAGCTCCACTTTAAAATCTCTCCAGTTCTCCCTGGCCTAGGACGTCCGCCTACGTGCATCAGGCTCAACAAAGCCATTGGTTGTCATGAGAAATCGCCAGTAAGTGAAACACAGAAGAGTTGTACTAATACTGCTGTTTTTCTCCCCTGTCCCCTGTCTAGCTCTGACCTGGGCGTCCATGTTTTTCAGCCCTAATCCTTTTGACGAGGGGGTAATTTGGGGAGTTCCCCAGCAAGGCCTATACTGCGTGGCTCTGTTCCCTTCCATTGGTGTATGGCTTTCTCTTGTCCGTCATGTTTTCCAGTTCCTCATCAGCACAATATTCAATCACGATTACGGCATTTTAATACTATCACAACAATCAGAGTCTCCAGGCTATTCCCATTCAGGGTCGGTTAGGGTTCCTATGGTGTTGACCTGTGGTGAGGGTGGTGAATGAATCTTTGGGACTGAGGGAGCAGGAAGTGACCAGACGACCGCTGAGGTAAACTGTCCCGCCACAGCGTCATGACAACCATTTCAGGGGTTTTGTCAGAGTGTTTCTATGGGGTATGTTGCAACGCTGGACGGTAGCTGGAGGAGGGAGAGACAGAAAAAAGGGAGGGGGACAAATAAATAAAAGGAGAGAAGGGGAGAGAGAGAGAGAGAGAGAGAGACAGCAAACCCTTCTCAGCGTCATCTGTCTCTATCTCTGGACTATACCGAGTTATTTCAAGAACTACAGTAGCAGTAGGTTATTGGTAAGGAGACCCCCAGGACACAGCCGCAGAAAGATGTTTGGACTGGGTGTGTGCAGATGGCTGACTAATATCTCCATAACTAATATCTCCATAACCCGTATCACGGGCGCAGCGTACTTGTACTGGCAGCATGACTCACAAAGGAGTCTAACCCTAACCCTAACCCTAACCCTAACCCTAAGCCGACAGTTTAAAGTCTAAACAAACTTTTTGTCAGAGGTTGCTGAGGCTACAAACAAGCTATTTAGCACCCACACCTCAGATTCTCACAGCTATGCCCTAGGAAGTTCAGAAACTGTCCCCAGGACTCACTGAGACCGAATGTTTTGTTATTGTTTATTGTTATTGCAAACCAAGCAATTTTGTCAAGCTCACAATTTATTCAATGCTGCGTAATTCCTATTGGATTCCAGCCAGGGTGAGGATATCTGAGAACTGCAACTTTTAATCACCCACCGCAACCTGCTTTGAGAATGACAGCCAGACAAGGGAAGATTATTGATTGTTGAGTCTAGCTACGTCATAAAAGCTAGAATATCCATGACAGCAAGTGCAAAAAGCTCAAACGAAAACACAGTGGTATTCAAACTTTTTCAGCAGGGACCTAATTTTCCCCCCAGAATTTTCAGTGATCCAGTTGTTTTGGACAGACATTAAAATGAACAAAATAATTATCTGGTCACATATGTAGCACTAAACAAACATTAAGGTGTGCATTCCAAATCAAACACAGATTTGGGATTTGCACAACAATTTTCTCAAATCCAGCTTACTTCAATCAAAGTTTGTTGAATAAGCAAACACCCCAGACATTAGCTTGGATCTTTTGTCCAACTGAAGTCCACAGAACGGACAGAATAATGATAATTAAGTTATGTTTATGTTGCCTTTATTATGCTTCTAGCTGAGAGTATTATTGCTATAAAGGAAAACAAATGATTCTCTGCCAAAGCATTTGTCATGACCTAGTAAATGTTCATTACCAGGCAGTACTTGACAGTGAATATGAGCCTCTTTGTCTCTTTTCCATTGTTAATGTGGCAGCATGAATAAGCATGACTGAATAGTTAACATGACATTGTTAATGAGTGTATTCAGTTCCTGCTGTCTCATTTGTCGAGATCTAAACCCTCTCCTCTAAACTGCCTGACAACAACAAGCTCCTCTCTGATCAATAGAGCCTCCGGTGAGTTTTACTCAACCCAGTGTCGCAGGCACTCTTTGTTACTGTAAATCTACAGTACATGACAGAAAAAGACACGGCAGTGAAGATGAGAACTGCATGACCTGTGTTAAAAATACCTTCTCTGTGGTGTAAACATACGCACGCACACACACACACACACACACACAAAGACATATAGGGAAAATACTTGAAATGTTGGTCCGTAAGTACGCCTTCAAAACACACAAAGAAGTGGATTGGACTATGACTATGGTAGGTGTTCTGAACTAGAACTGTGCTGTATCCACCACAATGAGCCTCATTTTCCACATGAATATTCCCCAAATTGTTTATCAACCCTCTGGCTTACCTATTTCTGAGAAAACATGTCTTTCTCTAAAAGAAAAGTCCATAATTTGGAGCATCTTACCTGTCAGTAGAGGTTATATAAAGCTCAAGAAATAGTTGTTCATGTCCAAGTTCTCCTGATTTCACTGAAATGACTACGTATCTCTCTAAATGGGTAGTGTTGTCTGAGATCAGGACGTAATCTATGAAGATGTTTTTTTTTTTTTTACCGTAGTTCGCTCATTGTTTAACTCAAGCTGCTGGTATGAGGTGTGACGTACGGTCAAATAACCAACATACCAACTCGTTAGGCATCACATATTATTTCCTGTCTTCTGTGGCAATAAACGTTTCTGAGATTTAGGTTAACCTGGTATATAATCTTTCGGGAATATGGGATGTACTGTTCATCGAGTAAAATGGTTGTTGTTTTACCATACTGAAAATACTATACCGCATGCACTGCAGGTGTACAACAATATTATGTTCAATCATTGCTTAAACCGAAGACAGAAAGAACCTGTGGGCTACAAAGTCCGAGGCCAGAGAGGTTGAAAATGACCCTGGGTTGGTTAGACTTAGCCAGACCTAAGACAGACGCCATCTTGTTCTCCTTCAAGGTCAATCGTCAGAGGCAGTCTGCATGTCACCTCTCCTTTGTCTACTCAGATAAAACTGCCGCATTCATTGTATGTCAGATAAAACTCAAAAAGAGAGACGAGAGAGGGAGACAGAGAGAATATAAAAAAACAACGCTATCACCCCAGCCAACTCCTGCTAGTTTTATCTGTCCGTGACAAATTCTAGTGCTTACTCTCTCCTCCTCAGCTCCTTTCCCTCTATCCTGTACCCTCTTTTTTTCTCCCCTCCATATTTTCTCCTCACCTTATCTCATGTCTGGGCGCTGCATCGGTTGCCATTTTAGAATAATGTCCCCCCTGTCTATAATGACATTGCCTTTGTGCCTGAGATTACCTCTGGATTTTTCCCCCCTCTCCCCCAAGACACACACACACACACACACACACACACAGTAGCCCGCACGTCAGAGGAAATATATGAAAATAAACAGAGCTCGGTGAGACCTCCGCAGATTCCGCCTCAGTCTGTCTGATGTCTGCCCAACAGCAGTCAGTCAAAGGACAACAAATCTGCCCAGCTCTTCGTGATCCACCTGAATGCTAAACTGTGTATTGCTTTCACCCGCCCATTCGCCTGTTTTTTGAATCTGGTAGTTGCTTCCGTGTCTCTCCCTGTGTTTGTATAATCATCTACATTTAATCGAAATAATCTCCCTCACTCACGTTCATCCCGGGAAAAAACATCAAAACTGTCCGTTCTTAATCTGAGAATTTTCAGCATTTCTGCCGTTATGCAGATCTTGTGCGGTGGTTCTGTGTGACAGGTTCTTCTCAAGTCCTGCCAGGACAACTTAATCATATGATAATTAGAGAGTGATCACCGACGAGGCCTGGCCATAATGAGGACATTATCCTGTCTGCTGAATTGGACCCCCAGTGGGTGACAGATCAGTGGGCCCACGCCATGAAAGGTGGTCCCTTTGACACTCAAAGACACCAGACAGAGAAAGAGAGAAACTACGATAACATCTCCAGAGGTTTCCAGTGAACAACCATGGCTAGACATTGTACTATAATGTTAACCTGCGAACTTACCCAGTCTCGACGGCTACCTTTGAAGGTAGCACACAACCCTATATTTATATTGTTGCCCCCTCAAAACTGGGCAAAAATAAAGTGCACTGTTTTGGACATTTTTGTTATATTTGAGATGTTTTTCTTTTAAGGATAAGCCTTCAAATGCAGTTTCTAAACCGTCTATGTAGCTTTAGGAAGCTCTCAGAGACGTCCAAGTCAGACAGCCTCAGCATTCAGGCAAGATAACAGGGACTCCTGTGATTCAAGGCAGTGGTTCTCAAACCTCTCCTGGGGAACCCCAGCTATTCCCTGTGTAACATGCACCCCAAAGCTAGCATACCTGAAACATCTTGTCTATTAATTACGAATCCCATGACAACTTAATTCAGCTGAACACAATGAGGAAGATGCCTGGGGGTTACCAGGGGATTTTTGAGAACCCCTGAGCATAAAGGTACATTTTAAAGGCAATTTGCATTGTCATGTCCAAGGTTATAATTGTAAACATTTGCAGAGGATAAAACAACATATTTAATTTTTTAGGTAGTTAGCTATTTGGGTAACTTGCAATTTATTCTAGACTCTGTATAAGCTAACTTGTTAGTGATTAGCTAGCTAGAAATGTTAATCAGTGTTTTGTGGGATAACCTACATTATTTGTTTATCTTGCTTCCTAGCTCTGAATAGCATCAATCTGTGGTAATGTGCCTGTATGACAACGTAATTCTGAACTTATTTACAAAACATAATTTTGGTTAAGATGACTGACAACACATTGTCATACACAACAATGTCCTGGGGGATATTTACAGGGGAAAGAGGAGGCGTGGAGGAGCCAACTGGAATCTGAAGATGGTTACAGGATCCATAATGGGCTTTTGAGGGCAAGATAGGAAACAGTAGCCAGAACAACAGGGTTAAAAGCCCTGCTTTTAGGCCAGTGGATTTTTGGTGAACAGAAATCTAAGTATCAACATGGAACACTGCTTTTTACGCCGTGTGCTGATTCTGAGGGGCCTGAGTGTGGTTCGAGAGGTGTAGCTCTGAGTCCTAGGAAGGCACCTGGGACGACGAGGAGCTGTGGATCAGAGTATCTGTGAGTGTACAAGCTGACATCACTGTGTTGGGTAAAGGTCCGTCCTGGGAAGCATTCAGCTGATTCGATCCCACTCCAGCAACAGCGGAAAACACAGATATTCCATGCTTCTGGACATCACAGTGGACCTCACAGAAATCAACACAATGGACATCACAGAAATCAACACAATGGACATCACAGAAATCAACATTGGCTGGTAACTGGACCGTGCATTCCTTCCCTCTTTCAACTCACATAGTTATGTTTTACAGATGTCCGTTCTTAATCCTCTCTCCTCTCTTCTGCTATTAAACTCGGTCCCCTGTTTGAATGTGACTGTAAAGCCACTCCGTTCCTATTAATTGACAGAGCTGTGATCATAAATATTACGATACACACTGCTGGTTTGAATCACTGAGAAATGGATCCCCCCTGATGCCTTACAAAGCTATTTGGTCTCAATTTGTAATAAAAACGACCAGAAGAAGAGGAAAGCCAGGGCCAGATGCAGCCGTTTGGACCAACAGCTCTCCCCCTTTTGTATTTTGATTTCTTTCCGCCCTCTACGTGTCGCAGTGACTGATTTTTAATCTAATAAACATCGGCTGGTCTGCATAATCAGAACAAAGCACAGGAAAAAGACATCCTTTAAATGTCCATCAAGCCACTATTGTAAAAAAAAATATATATATATATATATTTTATTATAGCGGGAGGGTATTGGCTTTCATGGGCCAATTGTAAAATTACTAGGAAATAAAACTCATTCATGCCGGATGACATCATAACCTTCAGAGATGGATGGAATAGAGACGTTAGCTTCAGAGGGATTCTATATTACAGTAGATTCAATTCTACGGTAGATTTTATTTTACAGTAAATTCAATTCTACCGTAGAATCTATTTTACAGTAGATTCAATTCTTACGGTTGATTCTATTTTACAGTAGACACAATCCTCATCTGACAGACTGACAACAACAGAGCATAGGTGTACAATGGGAGCAATATAAGTCACGCTGTTCAAATAAGCCGAGAAAGATATTGACAGGCCATCTCCTGCCAGTTACTGCCAATGTTACTGCCAGTGTTCTCTGTGTTGGTATGGTTACTGACTTGGTCTGAAACAGATAGAGAGTCTAGATAGACAGAGAGAGACTGTTTCCGACTGTTATTTCCCATAATTCCTTGGATATTCTGAGGAGCACCTCGTGGAGACGTCATCATGTAGACCCAATTAGACTGTGTGTGTATGGAGGTGGTGTTCCCGGGCGCCAGGCTTCCTCTGCCCTGTGCCGATGCCCACTGCTCCATCGGGTGCATCCATCAGGGATCACATCCCAGACTCCATGTTTATTCATGACGCTGTCTTCTTGACGCCGGCCAGTAAAATCCGCCAGGCCATGTTTGACACAAAACACATATAGAGGAAAACATCTCCAGACGTGGCAATGGAAGGCCATACTAGGCTAATCGTGTGCGTGTGTCTGTGTGTGTGCGTGTGTCTGTGTTTACTAATGACAGGCCGTACTAGGCTAAGTGTGTGTGTGTGTGTGTGTCTGTCCCTCATGTAGAATGTCACACAACAAACATTTCCCCTGTGTTTCTTATAAATCAATTTCATACTCTCGCAGATATGCGTTTTACAAATGAGGACCACATTGTCTACAGGGAACACGGAACAGCCACTAATGAAAAGCCTTTGTCTGAGGCGGCCCAGGCCTACACCAAACCTAACGTGAAGGGAAACAGAGACTCTGTGTGTTTGTGCATACACAGGTATGGTAAACTGCAGACGGTTAAGCAAAATGAGGACATTTGGCTGGTCGTCAGGAATTTCAAAAGGCTATTAAGGTTAAGGTTTGGGTAAGAATTATGGTAAAGACTAAGGGTTGGGTTTATGATTTATGTTTTTAAATGGTAAATTATATTGATTCCAATAGTTATGTGTACCACACAGATCAATGACCCCATCCAACACCACCACCACCACCACCAGTACCACCAACACCATCCCCCCACCACCACCTCCAACAAGACCACACCATCACCACCAGTACCACCAACACCACCACACCATCACCAACAACACCACCACCACCGCCACCAAAACCACCAACAGCACCCCCAACAACACCACCCCCCCACCACCACCAACAACAACACCACCAACACCACCACACCATCACCACCACCACACTCACACCACCATTACCACCAACAACACCACACCATCACCAATACCACCACCACCACAACCAAGACCACCACCAACACCACCACAACCACCACCAACACCACCACCACAACTACCATCACCACCACCACCACAACTACCATCACATCCACAAACACCAACACCACAAATATCACCAATACCACCACCACCTTCACCACCACCACCATGGCACAAACAAGCATGGCTCCATTTAGCCCGACAAAAAAATACATTGAGGATGTCCTCATGACCCAATATCTCACTCCAACTACAGATCCCAGCAACCAGCGCAGCTGTAGGACATATCTTCAAAACAGATCGCTGCCTGATAACTGATCAGTTTTTAGAAAGTCTGATCTTTGTGAAATGCAGCATGGAATCTTTTCCATTTTTCATAAGACAGTGATATAAATTACAGGGCTCTATATTGAAGAAGAAAAAAAATATGGCAGAAGCAAACTGCTGCGCAAAATGTATTATTTTTCTCGAGGTCATGGTTGGGGTTTAGCCTAGGGGTAAGACTACGGTAAAGCCAAAGGTCAGGTTTACCCTCTGTAATCCCATTGTCAGACCGGTTCTCTCCTTTGTAGTGTGGTCAGCCAGCAAAGACCAACACAGGTCCAACCTCAAGCATCTCTCTGCCCTCATCAAGGTTATTCCAGTTTTGGTATCCGTATAGTCTGAGCAGCTGCCACACCTCAAGTTAATTCAGTTTTTTTCCAAAATTTCTTCTACAGCCGTTGCCTCAGCAATACGACAAACCAACCGTTGTCATTAACGAGAGAACAAAGAAAGACAACTATTATTTTTCAAACCCCCTCCCGTTTCTTCTCTTTCCCTCTCCTTTTTCATCCTCTCAGAAAGATGCGGGGGTGCCAGGCACAGAGGTGCCCCGGGTGAGAGCTGCGCTAGATGGACTGCTGCAATTCCCCATCAATCAAAGGATATTTTATTGTTCAGCTGGGCCACCGCGGGCCGACACTCTGACACTCATGAAGCATTCTACCACAACTGCCGCCGTCCAGCCTGGGGAGAAAGAGTTTTTGTTGTTGTTTTACTTGTAAAGCACCTGCTGTAAATGCATTTTAATATTATATAAGAAATGTGTTATATAAATGACCTTTGATTCAATTGTAAACACTCTGCAACACCCCCACCCCACACACACACACACACACACGCACAGACACACACCCCTCCTCCCTCCACGTCCAACTCCCTGAGTCCGATTCCTCTAAAGGTGTCTTCTTTGCTGTCTCAACCACCAGGGCAGAGTTTCTGTGAGACACTTGGGAGAAGGGCAATATGGATATTGTTTAATTGACTGAAAATATTACAAATAAATTGATATACCAGCAGGCTCAGACAGAACCACAACTCCAGAAACCTATTTCCCCCAACCAGACAGTTGAACTGTGCTCCTGTAGAGGTCATTGCTATTCCAGGCCCCGTTAACAGTTTTACTGTGCTCAGATCACCATTAGCCGATAGCTAGCATAGGTCTGTTTATTACAACTGAGCCTAATGACTTCTCCCAATGAGATTTGTGGCAAGAAATAAAGTGGAATGTTGTCCAGATGAGCCTAGTGTGTGTGTGGGTGTGTGTGTGTGTGTGTGTGTGTGTGTGTGTGCGTGACTAAAAGGCCTTTAAGTAACCTTTGCCCAGTGTTAGAGAGTAATCCCATCCCAGTGCTGATGATTCATTTAGCATGGCCAAATCGCTAAGGCATAAAGCTAAGCTAGCTTGCATCTTAAAGAGATGTGATACGATGATCACTCTGTCTTGCTTGGTGGTGAATGGGAAAAACAACACAGTAGCTTAGGAAGAGCTGGAACTCAGTCACATCAATCAGATAGCAGTAGCATGGTCACTGATCCGTGTGTTCTATATCGGTACCATCGCTGGACTCCAGACTTTGTTGAAGTTGGTCGGCACCAGACTAAGTCCTTGTTCAGTATTAAAGACTCCCTCAAAAAATTTAAATGAATCACAGCAAATAGATTCTAGAATCACATTTATGATAAGAAAACATTCATGAACATTCCAATCACAATCATCAACAACAAAACTCTCGTTACAGACTCTGATTCACATCTCTTTTTTTTGGATGAGGAAAGAGACTGAAATGACGGAGGTATAATCTGCTGCGTTGACTGGCACAAGACCTTGTACGATAAAATAATTTTGGCAAGTTCTGTAAAAGCAGAAAAAAAAAAAAAACATTAATGCTCCCTGAACAGTTTTACACTCGGTGCTATTAGAGGGAGAACTATTTCCATACGCCGCTGATGAAAATATCCCAGCAGAGGTGACAGATTGCTCCAGTGTCTCTCCAAGTGTCAGTCTCTGGCTCTGAGCCAACACCAGTGTGTGTGTTTCCCAGTGAGTCCTAAACGTGTGTGTGTTTGAGTGGCCCTGTGTCACCTGGGGCAGACTGACTCACTCCATCTCTCAGGGCCTTGTGTCTCCACGAGGCCCACGAGGGGACAGTCAGATGACGAAGCAGAGAAACTCCCCCAGTGGCCCACATGGAAATATAGAGCCCTCACACACACACACACACACACACACACAGGCACACACGTGTTTGGGAATCACTGGGACATGTACACACTGGCCGTCATCAGACTGTCAGACACACCTTCTGGCAAACTGCCCCTGAGAACCTGGGTGTGTGTCTGGCACAGTGACAGTGTATGTGGGTGTGTGTGTGTGTGTGTTCACGCATATTATCTCACCCCCCTTCCCCTGGTACCCTGTGTAATGCCAGCATGCTCCCTCCAAACCCCCCCCCCCTACCTCCCCCTAGGCACGTGCCCCCTTTCACTACCAACGCTGCCTAGCCTCGCGCATTGCCCTCACCGGTCGTGCTGAACCCCCCCTGTACCGCGCGTGTGCCCCCATCTAATGCCAGCAGAACTCCCTTGTCCTAACCCTTCACCCCCCCCCCCCGTCCCCCCCAACCCGAGCCCCCCCCCTCTCTCTCCGGTTTCAAACACCCCTCACTCGCCCCGCTCTTCCTCATTACTATGTAGCAGGCACACCGGCCGGTTTTGCATATCGCTGTTTTGCATAACGCCAGTTCAGTCCTTTGTGGCGGGCGGGGCGGGCGTGAGACTGTGCAAAAGCGGCCAGACTGCACGTGTGTTTACTGTGTGCGTTTGGCCACTCCTTGGCGACACAAGTGGACCAAGTTCCAGGGAAAGGAAACCAAAACGGACCCCGGAACACAACGACGCGATACACATCCAAGATGGAGGACAAGTCGTGTCCCGCCTTCCCCCTGGACCCAGTGGGACGTCTCTCTTTTTTAAAATATAAATCCAAACAGTGTCAGGTCGTCTCAGCAACACAGGAGGAACAAAGGGAGAAGTTTCGTCGTTGCCCCTCATCCTCTCCTCCTCCAGCTCCTCCTCTCATCCCTGTGGTCGTATCTGTAGAGGAGAGCCGATGGTTCATTCTAATTGCCTGTTGTCATCATGCAGATGACAGTCTCTCCGCTGAATATCATTAGCGCTCTTGCATTCCTCATCTCCTCCTTTTTTTTTTCTCTTTTACTTTGCGCTTGCTCGTTCCGCGACTCGTTCTTGGATTGGGTGATTCCGGCGAGCGCCGGGTAATTATCAACCGGTAAATCAGCCAATCAGTATGCAGATAGATGTAGAGGCACCACGGGTCTGAAGACGCCGGGACGACTCCGGCTCAGAAACGATGGAGGAATCCATGAGTGTGTAGGTAGTCCAATGTTGCCTGGGAATCTGACTGAGTGGGATGGTGTGAGGTGTCCTCCGTACACTGTGTTAATCTGTGTGTGTGTGTGTGTGTGTACATCCTCCACGCAGTCTTTCCGCCGTACTGTAGAGTTGTTGAGTACCACGCCGTCTCGTCACCTCCTCTCCTTCAGCCTCGTTCGTTTACATAAATCCGCCTCTCCTCTGTGGGTACAGGAGTCGTTAATTTATCTGCGCTCCGGTTGGCTTCTGATCCACAGAGAAAAGCAAGCCGGACCATTTGCATAACCCGCATACTGATGAGGGCTGGATAGCACGCTGCCTAATTATCCCCCATCGCTTTTTCTCTTCCTGCAGCTTTCGATTTTAACCCCTCGCCTGCCCACTCTCCACATGCCCGCTTCCAAAGGGAGAACCATTGTCTTTCTACATCCAGCATTAATTCTCCGAGTGGGCAGGGAAGAATAGAGACAGAAAGGAAAGAGAGGAGGCAGATTGCAACGAGGCGTTTGTTTTCCGTCCGTTCGTTCGTTTATTCCCCGCCTTGTGTTTTAGCGTCTAATTGCGTCGGCTCCCCCCACTCAGCGAACTCCTGAAGCGACCCCTTTTGTCTTTGTCTTTGAAATTTACAAAATCTTACAAGAAATCAATACTTCATTGATTATTCACTTTCCCGTAGCCTCCAATGGCCAGCTAGGTACGTGTGTTGTGTTAGAACCCAGCTCGCGTGTGTGTGTGTGTGTGTGTGTGGTAGGTCCCAGCTTGTGTTTTGTGTGTGTGGTAGATCCCGTGGCATTCCCAGTTCTTCCGAGGCAAGAGTCGGAGGTGGTGGAAGTGGAGGCAGAGAGCTTGTGGAGAAACGATCCGGCTTCATCTCTGTGGTGGTGGTGTGTGTGTGTGTGTGTGTCTCTGGTTGTGTGTGTGATGCCAGCGTCCAAAGGTGTGCATCACCATAGAGCGCAACAACAGCTCCGGCAAAAGAGGGGAAAGTTTCAGGTTACCCGGACATATCCCGACTTCCCCTTACTGGATAATCCTTGTGGACAACTGGCTACAAACAGATCCGAGGAATGTGGGAACACAAACAGCAACAAAAATGTCAATAAGCAACAAGGAGTCCCGGGCACAGGAAGCCAGCCGGACGGAGACAGGATGTGGGAGATGTTTGCTGGTGTTTTCCGCGTTTCTGCCAGGTGCCTCGGGACGACTCTTTTGTTTTCCCGCGGCGGCAGTCAGAGCGGCGAGGAGCAAAAGAAGGAGGGCACACGATGCCACCTGGACCCTGAGAGCTCTGCGTTGGAGTGGGCGCGGAAAGAGGGGTGCACCGGGAGAGAGGGGCGTGAAGAGGGGGCGCAAGGAGGAGGAGAGGGGCGCGAAAGAGAGCGAGAGAGGGGCACAAGGAGGGAAAAGGGAAGTGGGGTGCAGGTGGGTGTAAGAGGGGGGTGAGGGTGGCTTGGCGCGTGTCTCTGACATGCCATAAGGATGGCAGGCACGTAATGACGGCCGATGAGGAGCAGATTGGAGAGAGGGAGGAGGGGGAGGAGGGACAGATGGAGAAGTTGGCCCGGTGCCAGCCAGAGGCAGGCGTGTGTGGAGGATGGAACCAGCGGTCGACCATGCCACTTGTTGCCAGGCCAGGTGGGTGCCAGCGCAGAGCGGGTGAGGCCGGGGCACAGACCACCCTCTTCCTCAACGTCCTCCCCCATTTCCCCCTCTGCGTCCTCACCACTCCTCCCACATCACCCGAAAAGTGAGCCGTTTACATGAGGGGTGCCAGTGGAGGATGAGGGTGACGGGTTTGGGAGGAGGGGGTAGTGTGCGTTTAAGGGGGCGGGGCTATCACAGGGAGAAGAATAATGTCCTGAGGAGACGTGATACGTGTGCATTGATTGGATCCCGAGTTTGTTGACATGTGACATGTGGCTAACACGGCGAAGGGTGAGTTGTTCAGGAGGGAGCACTTTTTCTTGGACCAAGGACACGCGGCTCTTACTGTACGTTGGCACTGATGCCCGAATCCAGAGAGAGGGGGAGAACAGAGGGAGAGAGTAAGAGGGAGAGAGAATGGGATTGTCCCATGAGCTGTAAGCACTGAGGGTAAGGGCTGTTGAGGAGGGCTGCATTTCTCCTCCCCTGCTTCAGTCCTTTCCATTTTGCTTGTCTTGTTTGTCAGCGGTGAGTAACTGGAGGTCACCCAGTAAAATCTTCTTCTTCTTCTTCTTCTTCCGCTGGATGAAAGGAGACGTTGTGGAAGATGCGAAATGGCAGTGGTGCTGAGTTGGGGAGATGGGGGGCTAGTCTGAAATAAAACACTGTGCTTAAATGAGGACAATCTGAGGTAGATACAAAGGAGCAAGAGGGGGAGATGGAACCAGAAGGGAAAGGTCCATTTGAATTGCGAATGAGCTGATGGCGATCTGCGTGTTAATTACAATGCCGCAGTCTGGCGACAGCTAAACGCGACGGAGAGGAGGGGCTCGCACTGCCTGGACGGGCGAATAAATTAACCACGCTGCCTTTGTCCTTCTTTCCACTGTATTTTCAAAAACAAACAGTGAGCAAGTGGCGGCGGAGGACAGGAGCGAGGGATACAGACGAGGGGAAGAGGCAACGTCCTAAATCCTAGTTATTGATTGATGCGGAGCAGGGCACGTTAGCGGTGGCCGTCCGAGACGGTAATTAGTCGTGAGTTTTTGACGAGCGCTGGGATATTAGAATAGATTGCGTCGGAGATAGCGGGCCAATCAAGCATCTATCGTCGTTAATGCCAACGGGATATTAAAAAGCCTAATTACAGACACCAACGCAGGGGGGCGTAGTGCTCCTTGCTGTCGTCTGTCCAGTAGTCTGGGATAATTCTCTACAAAAAGTATGAATCGTTCTTTTTTTATTCTATACTGAAAAGAAGGTCTATGCATCCAGGGAAGTGAGAGTTTTACCGTACGTAAAGGTACCTCTGTGCATCCAGGTGAACAAGGTAGACCAAACCAGGACAATCACAGAAGATGAAATGTGTTTTTTACAGGAAGCTACAGTACAGTGCTCATGTGACCTTTTTGTAGTAGATCTAAAAACATGATCCATAATGATAAAATGACTACTAATACTACTGCTAACAATAACAGTGGGTTAGTATTTTACATGTCAAGTATATTTTTTATAGGACGTCTTCCATGAAAGGGAAAAACATTTCTGTAACTGCTGTAAAGGGAAGAAAATAAAATTCATTGCATTTTTTAATACTCGTCTGACTATTTGCTTTTAATGGCATCCAATCAATTGAAGCCAGCAGGAAATGTACCCGGCCAAATCATTCTGACCCAGGTTCCCCAGTGTCATCGCACAACGACTTGCAATGATATGAGTTTATTAGCCAGGTTACATCATTCAGTGGGGATGGCTGACAAGTCAATATAGCATTATCAATACGGTGACCAGGTCACGTGCTGTGTGTTGTCACGGTGACATCGTCGATACTGCACATTACTGTTGCCTGGGGGGGTCAGCAACACAATTAAACAGATTGCCAAATGTGCATGTGCGTGTGTGTTTGTGTGTGTGACAACACACTCGGACAACACACACGTAGAACGGACAGACAGACCCACACTATCATTCTGGGAACCTGTGTAGCAGTTATTCAGACAGCCTAAACCAGCTGGGGATGTGTACAGAGAAACACGGTCTGTCATCAGTCATGCAGATCCAGCGCTGACAACACACACACGCGCCCACAGAGGCTTCTCTCCCTTAGCCACGACGATGAAAGACAAAAGCCCACTAGACTGAAGACCTCGGCTCCCTGTGTAGCTGGGACACATCGCCATGTTGACGCAGGCACACCTGACTATTCTGAAACAAGCGGAGCTCTAATTCTAATCCTTTGATCCAAACGCAAACAAACGGTTTGCGGCTAACGTTTGAGCGAGCCGCGGCCGGGCTCGATGCCTGGGCCGAACGCGCGCCGTTCCTGAGCCGCGTGAAAGCCACTGCGCCACGATGTCATTACCGTAATGGCCTCTCGTCAGGTCTGCCCATTAAAGCAGAGCGTTAGAACAGACGGCGTCGGGAGAAGACACACAGGGTCACAGCATAGAGCATTCGTCCCCCCCTCACACACACACACACACACACACACACACACACGTTGTCACACACCCACAACACATGCCGTCACGCGACACACACAAGGGCACAGTTGTGCACTTGACGAGAGCGCCTGCTAGTCCCTCCTTCATGTCCTTTTGTGCGTGTGCAGGCTCTCCACGCAGACTGATCCAAATATTCATGAGCTGCTGGTCGCTTCGCCTCAGTGCCGGTTGGTCGGATTGATTTATGCATCGGGGGGCGGGGCCTGGGAGAACACCCACTGGAAGGCTGTAAAAGGGTTGTTTAATCAAATATGCCCGTTTCTAGTTCATATGTTCTTATGTACATTTGTGTGTGTGTGTGTATGTTTGTGTGTGTGTGTGTGTGTGTGCAAATGCATGTGAATCTTTGCTTGACGACAAGCTGGAGAGTGGTTTCAACTGAACGATACACAGAGCTGGCTGAGAAGAGTCAGACCTTCATGGGCTGGGCAACTGATCGCATTCCTCTAGAGGACATCGAGCCGTCGGCTAGAATGAGGATGTGTTCTCTGAACGAATGCAGATGGGTGTAGTGAGTGACACTGGTTTGTAAAAAAACAATTCTGTCACTTAAGCACCGATAAGAGTGCTCTGAAAATAAGTCTGATAGAGATCTGTTGCCTACAATAAATAGTAGTAGTGCCTACTCACATTTTTTCTTTTCCGTTATTTGGCCCTGGGAGAACCATGTCTTTATTTGGTTTGGGTTTAGGGCCAGCTACCAACGACGCGACAACCCAACTACCATCCATGACAACCCAACTACCATCCATGACAACCCAACTACCATCCATGACAACCCAACTACCATCCATGACAACCCAGCTACCATCCATGACAACCCAACTACCATCCATGACAACCCAACGTATCTAAAATCAAAATTGTCGACCCTCACCTTCCGAGGTCACGGGCAACACTTTGACTGCAAACACACGCCAACCAATCGCTGCAGCGCAGATCCTTGGTGTCAACCCAGTGTATTGTAGTCATGGTGACGTAGGAGGTCAAGAAGATAAACGCGTATTCTTTACTGAGACAGCAGTCTAGATATCTTTCTAACTCTAACTTTTCTGACAAAAAAAGGCTTGCTTTATTTTTGCTGAAACATATTCAACTTCTCATGTGCTGCATTGGTTACCAGCATCCCGATCAGTTCATTTGTGTTCTGACTGGCTGACTCGGTTACATTGGCTAGCTTAGCTAATGTTGACAAAATACATGAAAGAAATGTACAGAAAACCACTAAGCAACAAAATGGTGCAATTTAACTTTTTCAACATGGCTAAGGAGAGTGCAGGTATCCCCACACTCGGCAAGAAAATACATTCCCGCCGACAATAGAAATGTACACCTATTTCTCAAAGGGTCTACATTACCTAGCTGTTAGCAATCCAGCTAACATTGTTAGCAAGCAGTAGCCAGCTGGAAACCGCCATTACAAATATAATTGGTTAATCCACTGCCACTCCAGAATTCTGCTCTCAAATACATATGAACTTATAACTTATGTACATTTGAATGATTAATGCTTTTTTATAACTTTTGAAGATGTCGTCAATGAGCTAGCTGGATATATCAACACAGAGACCACCAAAGACCAATCCTTACTGGAACTTTTTTTCCTCAGAGTTGACCTTTTCTTTTTCAGAACAAAATCAAGCAATCACAATTTAATTCAGCCTAATAATAATAGAAAACATATAACTGAAATATAATTTACAATTTATTCAAAAAATTAAATTGAAATGGAAATAAAATTTTATTTTAAAACTTCAGCATTTTATAAATTGTTGGGACTCTTTCAAGGTTGTCGTGTTTGAGCAGGGAGATAATGGTTGAGTAATGGTGAGCTTATTAGTTGTCAGTAGCCGATTCTGTACAAACTTCGATTGATAAAAGATGATATCGCCTAAATAAAATAACAGGCAGAAGTGAAGAAAGGGCGAGAGGAAGAAGGATGTCTGACTAAAACTGTAGTGTGATTATAAATAAGATTCAATCTGGTCCTGGTCTAAAACAATCCAACTCAAATGGAAGCAAACCTGTCCCTAAGAATTCACTTTGAGAACAGTCTGAGCAGTGCAGAGATGCTATTACATTTTTTTGCAGACATTAGCTATTTTGTCATCTCTCTGTTTAAGATAAAGTGGTATTATATAAACTACATGGGAAACAAAAGACAAATATCACTGAGTGCTCCGTACACAAAAAAAAAGATAATTCCAGAACAGCTATACATCTGTTTAATGAAGGGTTTTGACACTGATAATTTGTGCTTTTTGGAAATCAGCACGGCCACGATGTAGATAATTGTGAAGAAGCGTCAGTGATTCTTCAGAGGGAAGGCTCTTACCATCATACCAGGTTGTGTCGAAAGCGTGTGGAAGTTCCACTCCCTTGGTAACCTACTCAGGTAAAACCTCCTACCCAGGAACCTTTGATACATTTCATCTAAATAGTTTGGCATGCTATAATTGGAGCTGGGATTTGCTAATCAGGTCACACGGTCTCAATGAAAACCCGGTCAAACTTCAGCAATAATATTTCTTTCAAGCGTCCTAGCAGTGGGTTTCCTTGTACACTGCCCTTCTATGCAGACCCAGCGGAGGTGAGCACCACTGAGCGCCGTTTGGGCACGTTTGAGTTGAGGACGCCCGAACCAATGTAGGCCAACGACGACATTTCTCACCGTCGGCGTTCAATAATGCATTAACATATTCATTTTGGATAATAATTTTGGCCAAACCAGCCCAAGATTGATTACGAACCAAAATGTATCAACCTAAAATGTCCCCCTGACCCAAATAAATTAGAAGTACATGCCGGTAACGTTTGGTTGGCCTCAGATGGGCAAGCTGCAGGGCTTCCATTGTCCAGTTGATCAGGCAAACAAATATCAGATGGCTTTATGTTCGGGGTCCATTTTACTCACAATCGGATAACAATAATCCATCTGGGTTATGTAATCCTTTCCATGTGATCCGGTAACAGATTTGTGGCCTGAGTGTGAGACAATTTTGCTCCAAGGGGATTTTATCTGGATTGCTGATATCCAGTTCTGAAACACAGAGCCCGGGCACAACGTGCTCAGGGCTTGAGGCGCACAACCGTCGGCACAACGTGGGAGCGTTCGTTGCCATGCTACTTATGCGGTTGTGCAATTTTCATGTGATACATCTGCGTACACGGCGTGTTAAAGTGCTTCTTGACCAAACCACAACGATTACTAACTGTATGTAGGATACTCTATACACCAACAGACACGACCATAATACATACCTCCTACCCCTAATAGGGGCTATGGGCCTGGACAGAAATGAATACATTTCGGAAACTTTCTGAACTAAGTATATGTGTGTTACCATTCAACAATCCCCTTTCAGATCTCCACAAGTGGACGGAGTGGCTGGCGGTTGTTTCTGGACAGGCTATTGTTACTGCAGTACCTCTGTCACTCACTGGCTCAGTCACTCACTGGCTCAGTCACTCACTGGCTCAGCCACTCACTGGCTCAATCAATCACTGGCTCAGTCACTCACTGGCTCAGTCACTCACTGGCTCAGTCACTCACTGGCTCAGTCAATCACTGGCTCAGTCACTCACTGGCTCAGTCAATCACTGGCTCAGTCACTCACTGGCTCAGTCAATCACTGGCTCAGTCAATCACTCAGGCACTGTATGAAATACTGCCAGTTGCTCTGGATGCCCCGGATGGTGTCTGCTAAATTACTTAAATGTAAATCATTTGTGAAAGTCCAAGGGAGAATCTCAATTGAATTTCCTTAATTTGTTTCATCTTCTCGTCAAAACCCCTTCGGATGAGAAGGCCTAAGGCCTTGTTTCTTCCCCTCTTTAAATTCCTCTCAGAGGAATTTAAAGTGTGTGTGTGTGGGGGGGTGTGGGGGGTGTGGGGGTCATACAAAAGTGTGTGTGGGTGGGGGGCTCATACAAAAGACCCAAGTGCAGACTCATGAGGCAGGAGTTTGAAGCGAAGGCAAATACTCAGGAAAATACACAAGACGAACTGGCATCAGAACAAACAGAGAACACGGGTTAAATAGACCAGGGATGATGGAGAGGATGATGGAGAGGTAGACCAAGGATGATGGAGAGGTAGACCAGGGATGATGGAGAGGATGATGGAGAGATAGACCAAGGATGACGGAGAGGTAGATCAGGGATCATGGAGAGGTAGACCAGGGATCATGGAGAGGTAGACCAGGGATGATGGAGAGGTAGATCAGGGATCATGGAGAGGTAGACCAGGGATCATGGAGAGGTAGACCAGGGATGATGGAGAGGTAGATCAGGGATGATGGAGAGGTAGATCAGGGATGATGGAGCGATGTTGAGATTTGGATTTCTATTTGACCCCTTTTGCGTTTTGCTTACTTATAAACAGAAATACTTCCCTCCACGCGGTATTGATTCCGTTAAGGTCCATGCATGCCCGAATTGTAGATCAAGATCTTAATAATTGCAATTTAATGAGGACATGGCTCTGCTAATGAATAGATTATAATCCTACAAAAAGAGGCTACGAGAGCAGATGCAACTTTGAAGGACACTGCTATGGTGCAGCAGTGGAGACCGGGATGACAACACAACAGCTCGTTGGGTGAAAACACTCCGGCCTGAACGCTTCGCTGCCGGCTCCACTCCATTGCCACCAACCCAACATGAAGGTAGATGAAGAGAAAGGTAAGGGTGTGAGGAGAACCACACAGACAGTACCACCTAGCTTGTCTCTAAGCAGCAAATACCAACTGCTTGTAAGACTGGAGTGTCTCGTAGTGGGCCCGGCAGAGCGGTGGATCGGCTGATGTCGGCACTGATAATGGTAGCGCCTCCGTGATGAGGACTGAGAACTCTATGGCTCCGAATGAAATGACAGCTTCTGAAATACTGTAGGAGAAAACAGCATTGAAGATGCGCGATTGAGTGCTTTCTGGGCAGTTGTAATTTTATTTACATACTTGCTATGAATCCAGGGCACCTGCACAGGAAAATGTGTTGTCCAAGTGTTTTTCTCTGAATAAATAAAGGTGCAGTAATAAACAAATGTACGTCGTAAGAAGCATTCCCATGTTTCAGCAGCGCACCCACTTTAAGGCCAATAAGTCCTTCTCCACTCCTTTTCCTGTTATCTAAAATCTCTAAAATAAAAATAATGAAAAGATGATGCGATAGGTTTCGGACAGTCTTCTTCTTTAACGTGTCCCACCTCTGGAAACCAGGGTTGGATCCCCATCACACGTTGTTCGTAACATCCAGGTGCCCATGTCTTCAAACAAACTCTTTACATTTCACCTAGCCATGCGGTATACAGCTCAGTGCAACACGTTTGGTTCTCAAACTCCTCCCTGGGGTCCTCAGCCTGTCCATGATTCACACCAGTGATTCCCAACCAGGGGTACTTGGCCTCTCCACAGGGGGTACATGAAAACACCATAGGCTTAGTAGTGAAATTAACATCAGGGGGTACTTTAGGGGTACTCCATGCAGAGCAAAATTCTGTTGGTGGTACTGTAACTGAAAAAGGTCTTGAAGATGTATCCCAGAGCACATCTGAATCAATCTGTCAGCTAATCATCCAGTGCTTCATATATGTGAGCTAGTTCTGGGCTATGACAACATTTTGAGATGGCTGGGGGACCCCCAGTGGGACTTCCTAGAACCACTGGATTAGGAGATTGAAAAAGCATGTTCTTCACAGTGGCACCGCGAGGTCAGTCTGAACATGCGTATTGTCTTACCATTGTTGTGAGCATTTTCAGCAAGTTTTATTAAGAACTGAATATCTATCTATTTTTATATTCCACTGCAGAAACTGAATTGCAACAACCAGTGCTAAGAACTAGGTTCCAGCCACCATGCTGCCGTTGAAATGCTAAATGTTGAGCACAGCTGTAAATTACAGAGAAGTCGACGAAAGCACAGGGTCCTCATGTCCTGTGACATTTTGAAAGACATTTATTGTGTGCAAGTTATTTCTTGTTGCCATGTAAAGTCGTGGTCTCAGTGTGCCTGTCCAGAAAAACTGTAATATCCATGTATATACTATATACTTACCACTTACAGCCATTGTCCTGTAATAACCACTTTGAATGCCCACCAGCCATGTAGTTGTATGTGACCCTTATCTCGATTTTGTCTATTCCATCTCTATACTGAATGCTGTCAGCCACTGGCCGCACCGATGCAGCTAGTAAACATCTGTGAGTCGAGTCAGTGTAGTTAGTGAATCCTGAAAACTATTATTTCTGAAAACTTTTTTAAACAGATAAACAGATTTTAAACAGACCCTGATATTACACCACCTAAAAATGTTGACCCTGATATTACACCATTTTAAAATGCTGACCCTGATACTACACCATCTAAAAATGTTGACCCTGATGCTACACCATCTAAAAATGTTGACCCTGATACTACACCATCTAAAAATGTTGACCCTGATGCTACACCATCTAAAAATGTTGACCCTCATACTACACCACCTAAAAATGTAGACCTTGATACTACACCACCTAAAAATGTTGACCCTGATATTACACCACCTAAAAATGTTGACCCTGATATTACACCATTTTAAAATGCTGACCCTGATACTACACCATCTAAAAATGTTGACCCTGATACTACACCATCTAAAAATGTTGACCCTGATGCTACACCATCTAAAAATGTAGACCCTGATACTACACCACCTAAAAATGTTGACCCTGATATTACACCACCTAAAAATGTTGACCCTGATATTACACCATTTTAAAATGCTGACCCTGATACTACACCATCTAAAAATGTTGACCCTGATACTACACCATCTAAAAATGTTGACCCTGATGCTACACCATCTAAAAATGTTGACCCTGATACTACACCATCTAAAAATGTTGACCCTGATACTACACCATCTAAAAATGTTGACCCTGATGCTACACCATCTAAAAATGTTGACCCTGATACTACACCATCTAAAAATTTTGACCCTGATATTACACCATTTAAAAATGTTGACCCTGATGCTACACCATCTAAAAATGTTGACCCTGATACTACACCATCTAAAAATTTTGACCCTGATCTTACACCACCTAAAAAAAATGTCCCTGATACTACACCATCTAAAACATCCCCCACACCATTACACCACCACCACCAGCCTGCACAGTGGTAACAAGGCATGATGGATCCATGTTCTAATTCTGTTTACGCCAAATACTGACTCTACCATCTGAATGTCTCAACAGAAACCGAGACTTATCAGACCAGGCAACATTCTTCCAGTCTTCAACTGTCCAATTTTGGTGAGCTTGTGCAAATTGTAGCCTCTTTTTTCTATTTGTAGTGGAGATGAGTGGTACCCGGTGGGGTCTTCTGCTGTTGTAGCCCATCCACTTTAAGGTTGTGCGTGTTGTGGCTTCACAAATGCTTTGCTGCATACCTCGGTTGTAACGAGTGGTTATTTCAGTCAAAGTTGCTCTTCTATCAGCTTGAATCAGTCGGCCCATTCTCCTCTGACCTCTAGCATCATCAAGGCATTTTCGCCCACAGGACTGCCGCATACTGGATGTTTTTCCCTTTTCACACCATTCTTTGTAAACCCTAGAAATGGTGGTGCGTGAAAATCCCTGAGCAGATTGTGAAATACTCAGACCGGCCCGTCTGGCACCAACAACCATGCCACGCTCAAAATTGCTTAAATCACCTTTCTTTCCCATTCTGACATTCAGTTTGGAGTTCACGAGATTGTCTTGACCAGGACCACACCCCTAAATGCATTGAAGCAACTGCCATGTGATTGGTTGATTAGATAATTGCATTAATGAGAAATTGAACAGGTGTTGCTAATAATCCTTTAGGTGAGTGTATACGCTGTGTGTGTGTGTGTGTGTGTGTGTGTGTGTATATGCATATATATATATATATATATATATATATATATATATATATATACATATATATCTACATTCAACCCCATATAGAACCGTCTCCCATTTGCACAGCAGTTGGGAACCATTGATTTTAGATTCAGACAGCGTCAGTAGACTCGTGTTAGATTATTATTAATATGGTCATTGGGAACACTACAGGGGAGTGAAAAACAAATATTAGAGTTCTTTCAATGTCTGCCTGAGCCCAGACTGATTTCCATATTAATGTATTATGTGTATAAGCGAGAGAGGAGAGGAGATGAGGTTGAATCAGGGGTGGTTGTGGGGAGGGGGTGTGCAAGTGTGTGGGTGTGTGTGTGCGTCTGTGTGTGTGTGTGTTCACGTATCAGTTTGATTTTTGCAGTTTTTCATTTCTGGCATCGCCAGTGAAATGTTTTGAGACGTGGGCAGTGTGACTGCGGTAATACACAGCCTGTTTGGACACGCACGGCTGGCTCAACGAGCCTGAGCGTGGACTTGTATTTAAGGAGTAGCGACACCTCTTGTTAACATTACCCTCGCCATTTCCACTTGTATTCATCAGGATGCGATAGCAGTGGGATTTCTGCTCTTCTAATTTTTTATGAGAGCAAGGAGGAGTCGCAGGTTAGCTAGATTCGTACCTATATACCGATACTACAATCTAATCTACATTTTTAATTATACATCAAAAAATCCCTGGCCAATATTATCATACCTTTCCTGTTTTGACAGACTTGTTTGAAAAACAGTGTGACATCTTCATTTTCTATAATAAATAGCTCTGTGTTTGTGGTACAAGACTTCTGGATCTCACTGTCACAGAAGGCCCTACATACAAACAAGTTCAATGACAGTTGGGTGTGTGTGTGCGTCTGTGAGCGTGTGTATGAGCGTTTTGTCTGTTTAGAGGCCTGTAGAAGACGCACTGTGTTTATAATTGTAAAGTTTGCAGTGATCACCAGGATAATGATAAGTAAACAATGGTCCATCGCCACACACCAACACTTTCTCCTTTTCCATTTCACCCTCAGACAAGGTGGACCTTTTCCTAGTTGAGAACATCGGTCATTTTTCCTTTTCCATTCAGGATGAATGTGTAGCAGGTTGCTGAGGCGAGGAGTTTATCAGAGATGTGAGAGGACCTCTTTTCAGGCTGTGTTTCAATGAAACAGATGGATCATAAAGCACCTGCTTTTAGAAGCAAATAGGTGAGGCAGTATTCTGAGATTAAATGTCAGCTTCATTCTGCTTGGTTATTAACACTGTTCCTCACCATGTTAAAACGGATTGCCATACGCTGATGGCTTCCTCTGAGAGAAGATTAAAACCTTTGGGTATTGATGTGTGTGCACGTTTGTGTATGCTGTGCATGCTTGAGGGAGTCTGTGAAGGTTGTGAATTGCCAAATCATAACATTTCTGATTGAGGCCTCTCTGCTCTGGTATTAATTAACCCACCCCTCCCTTAGCCAACCTTTGTCCATTCACCTCCCTTTCTGATTCTCCCACAGTCAATTCACAGCCAGTCAGTATATTAGGTCCAGCTCCTGGGCTGTCCTGGTGGGCACACTGAACCTCTTCAGCGTGCGTGTCACGGTGTTCATGTTTGCATGTCCATGCGTCACTCGTGTTAATTTAAAAATGAGGTGGGAGAAGGTAATTTTGATCGCTCCTGTGAATGGTGAGGAACAGTGTTAATAACCAAGCAGAATGAAGCTGACATTTAATCTCAGAATACTGCCTCACCTATTTGCTTCTAAAAGCAGGTGCTTTATGATCCATCTGTTTCATTGAAACACAGCCTGAAAAGAGGTCCTCTCACATCTCTGATAAACTCCTCGCCTCAGCAACCTGCTACACATTCATCCTGAATGGAAAAGGAAAAATGACCGATGTTCTCAACTAGGAAAAGGTCCACCTTGTCTGAGGGTGAAATGGAAAAGGAGAAAGTGTTGGTGTGTGGCGATGGACCATTGTTTACTTATCATTATCCTGGTGATCACTGCAAACTTTACAATTATAAACACAGTGCGTCTTCTACAGGCCTCTAAACAGACAAAACGCTCATACACACGCTCACAGATGCACACACACGCACTCAGAGACACACACACAGGAATGTGTAGCTGGTCTTCTGGCCCTGGGCCACGGTGAGAGATGCTGTGTAGAGTTGAGTCTCTCTTTGATCCTAAGTGAATTTTTGAGAAAGAGGGAGGCTGTGTGTGGGTGTGTTTGTGTGTGTGTGTGTGTGTGTGTGTGTGTGAGTCGGTGTGTGTGTGAGTAGGTGTGTGTGTACTAGCCAGTGCAATGCAATTTCACAACCCAAGTACGCCAGCTGGTCTACGTTAAAGTTCCAAGGTAACCATGGCGCCCCATGGCTGGGGCAGAGACGGTGTGTGTGTATGTATGTGTGTGTGTGTGTGTGTGTGTGTGTGAGTAACATGTGGAATAAGTTTGGATGCGTTCCTCCAAACATTCCCCCCATCGCTTTGACTTTTAAGGAGTTTCAAAACGAACCGTTCACTTGTTTCTGCTAAACAGGACACAGGTCACTGATAAAACAATATATACAGTCTAAAAAAGAAAGAGAGAGAAAGCAAGAGAGACAGAGATATTGAGAGAAGGGGGAGAGAAAGGAAGTAGAAAGAACGAAAGAAAAAGAAAGAAACAAACAAAAAGGGGTGAAAAGGGGAATATAGAGGGAGCAGGACAAATAGAGAGAGAGAGAGAAGGCAAACCTGTTATTAAACCTATCATTGAAGTTAGTAACACGACTGATGTGATTTACAATTTTACATGATTTTATGAACAAACAGTCTAGTCCTAGATAAACATATACATTTATCTGAGGAGCACAAACAACATGTCGTACATTTATCAGACAACAAAACACGCACTTGATAAAGTGGCAAAGATAGCAGCTAATTCCTGTGGTGTAGAGTTCTTTCAAGACGGGTGACTTGTTCAGAATCTGAAATGACTTTTATGAGACGCAACCCTTTTTCAGCCGGATATCAGTTATCATCAAGGTATCACAAAATTCACTTTGGAATCCAACATCTCAGTTCACTTCAGAATCCAATGTTTTCACAGGGGCTGAAGGTCTGTGGCTGTCACGTCTGAGACATTGTCATTGGACTTGACAACACTGTGAAACCAAATCCAAAGCAAAACTGCACTTCAAAACAGCTTTTAAAAGGATATTTCATTATATTTCAAAAACCATTTTCGTGGTGACAGTATATGACATAATGAATCCCTCCACTATTCACTGCTTGGTTTTATTTCTTTGTCTCAAATCAAAATAAATTAAGTAAACTGCATGGAATTTCAGTAACCCGAAAATTATTTCACTTGCTTCTCGTCCGCCTCCATTAGTTAATGTGCTCAAGGAGGCGATGACCATATCCCTAACCGAGATCAGACAATAGAGAAGGAAGGTGAAGCAGTTCCATTTGACACCAGAGACCGGTCTGAAATTAGTTGCCCAATGAAGGCGCTTGATTCCATGTATCACGTGACTCCAAGGTTCACACCCAACCAATAGTGTCTGACACATCACTGTGAACTCTGCAGATGGCTGGTGTTCGCTTACTCTAGTTGGCTTAAGAACCTGGTATATTACAATGTACAAGGTCATTTTTGAAAGCTGCCACTTTCCCTCTGTTCAATTTTTAATAAGGTCAGACAATAAATACCAGTTGTGATCTCAGTCCCCACTTCTAGCCGTTCTAAAAATATAGACATAAAAAAAAAAAAAAAAGGTGTTTTAAAACATTCAGCTCAAGGGATTTTTACCACACCAACCTGAAACTCTGAGATCTGGTTTCTTCGAAAGATGGTTGGTGAAGTCACATGTTAATCTGAAATGTGACTAGGTCACCACAACTACGTGGACATGTTTGTTTCACCAGTGTAATTCACCCCCACTGTGTTTGTGATTGGAACACGTCTGCTTTGGAAAATCATTTTAATTAGATTTAATGAGACAACCTGTATGAATAAAGGTAAAAAATAAAAACATATGCATTTTTTTATACACAGGTATTTTATGAAACATTACAATGCAAGTGCAGATGTTTTTCCCTTTAATTTTAACGTAGATCTGTAATTAACTCATTACATAAAGACTACACAGAGATGGTGCAAACACACACATACGTTTGTGGGGATGTGTTTGGATTTCAAACGCCTAGAATGTGTGCGCACGTTTGTGTTTTGAACACTGGCGGTGGACAGATGGTGTTTGTGTAAGATGTCATCATAAATATATTAGCCAAATTCTCATAATGATTTGCTTCTGTTCCTGGTGCCTTTCCTAAAGAAAGAAGACCAAGGCTTCACACTTGAAGTAAAACCTGAACGTGTATTTCATAAAAATATGTGACTTGCAGTTGGGTAGGACTATCACTGTCTGGGCTTCTGAGTACCACAGCTGATCATCTTGTGTTAGAGGAATAGACTAAAATAAAAACCCTCACATCTAAATCAAAACCCTCATGTCAAAATCAAAACCCTCATGTCTAAATCAAAACCCTAATGTCTAACTCAAAACCCTCATGTCAAAATCATAACCCTCAGGTCTAAATCAAAACCCTCATGTCTAAATCAATACCCTCAGGTCTAAATCAAAACTCTCATAAACTCTCATGTCAAAATCAAAACCCTCATGTCAAAATCAAAACCCTAATGTCAAAATCAAAACCGTCATGTCAAAATCAAAACCCTCATGTCAAAATCAAAACCCTAATGTCTAAATCAAAACCCTCAGGTCTAAATCAAAACCCTCAAGTCAAAGTCAAAACCCTCATGTCAAAATCAAAACCCTCATGTCTAAATCAAAACCCTCAGGTCTAAATCAAAACTCTCATTTCTAAATCAAAACCCTCATGTCAAAATCAAAACCCTCAGGTCTAAATCAAAACCCTCATGTCTAAATCAAAACCCTCAGGTCTAAATCAAAACCCTCATGTCTAAACCAAACAGAACCCCAGTGTGCAGTACATATGGATGCACCTTCAATTTCACAAATTTTTTTTGATGCTAGTATACTGTCTCAGAGAGATATTTGTAGTGCGTTTTCAAGGAAGGAAGATGTGTTTTCTATTGGCTTACATACTCCACTTAAGCCCTTATGAAAATAGCCCGGATTCCCGGTGAAGGACCCCTGAGGTAAACTGAAACATCAGAATGTAAAGTGAATTTCTGACCGCGTTGAATAACCATCCTCCATTTCCATTCAGGTCATGATGTCACCGTCTTGGAAGAACGTCAGAGCTGGTGCGTCACTTGACATTGAAGACAATCAACACAGAGTGTGTGTGGCAAAAGGGTGTGGGTGCGCATGTGTGTCATCAAGATGGGTTGTGTACGCAATGGACTCAGTAATTGGTAACATGGCAACGGGCATCAAACCTTACGTGGGTTGTACTGACAAACACACACACACACATCCAGATACATATGGATGAATTAATAAATAGCTGACAGAACAATCTGAGATTTACCGCACTCCATCTCATGAGCATTGGGCAAAGTAAATTCCTGTTACTGACATACACACACAAACACACACACACACAAGCAGACATACACGTAGATGGACAGATACACACATACACTGACACATGTAACTATGACAAATGTCTGAGTCTTATTACCTACCTCTGCAATAGCTCAGGGATGTTTGCTCCTCCTTGCAATTGCATTTTATACTTACATTGTGGATATGTGTGTGTGTGCATGTGTGTGTGTGTGTGTGTGTGTGTGTGTGTGTGTGTAAGTGTGTGTGCGCTGCTGGCTCAATTCAGGTCATTCAAATATTGCAATACATCGTCTAGTGCTAGAAAAGTAAAATGATTAATAATACAGAGAAAAATGCCAGACAAAAAACCACTATGCTATGTAACCAATACGACCTCAACGTGTTTCTTCATACCTGCTCTGCATCTGTGGGGTAAATTAACCTGCGCTTTATCTATGAGTCCATATACCTGCTCTGCATCTATAGGTAAACATAGCTGCTATACATCTATAGGTGAATTAACCTGTTCTATATCCAGGGTTGGGGAGTAACGGAATACAAAAAAACTGTAACTGTAAACCGTTACGTTACCAACTAAAATATTGTAATTGGATTACAGATCCTAATGTATTTCAAAAGTTTAACTTTTGGATTACTTCAAATGAAAAAGAATAGGTGCGCGTAATATTCATGACACGTTGCATGCTTGATTTCTTTATTATTTTAAAAACATTGTCATTTGAAACAAAATAACAATTGAGCGCCTCAGTTGTTGTGTGTGTGATCATCACTCGCTAAAACGTGGACGCGCATAAGCAGTTTTTAGTGAATGATGAAGTGCTAGTTTAATTGGTAAAAACAGTCTAGGATAATATTAGCCGAATAATTTAAAGGTGATTTAGTTATCTACTCGACCCATCTTTCTCAGAACAATGATAGGCCTCGTGTTTTATATTAGTTCAAGTTTCAAGGTTTATTTGTCAAATGCACCGAACACAAACGAGAAGAGTAGCACTGAAAAACTCAGACAAGAAATGTTTTTGAAGATTAAGCAACTAGTTGTCAGATAGCTGTAACAAGGAGAAAAGGTGTGTTGGGAAGCACTCTGTCGGATGAAGCATTTGACGCAACCACCTCACCTCCATACAGGTAGGCCATGTGCTGCTTGCTTTGCATCTCAGAATATTGCATCTATTGGTTATCATTGGCTGCTGACGGCATTGACTTTAAGCTTAAGAGTGCAGGTGCATGATCACAGTTTATTTATATAATTTGCGATTTAAAAATCAATCTGGTGGCCCTATTATTATAATCATGTTACGTTCCCACAGGTAAAATGTGTGTGCGGGTGTTCACGATTGCAAATGTGCTTTCGCGTGCCTGGGGTTGTGGAGCAAAACGTCAGACTGCTGTAGATTTAGTGTACTCGCGATAAGCTACGGATATCTTGATTTTTATGTACAACAATATTTTTCAACAAATTTTGTTGGTTATAGGCTATCCTTATTTGTTTTCTAATGCCTCTTAATTTGAAAGTAATCTAAAAGTAATTCAAAATAATCAGATTACTTTACTTATTTTGAGTTATCTATAAGTTATGTTACTGATTACAAATGTGGACAGGTAACTTGTAACTGTAACGGAATACATTTAAACCTACCCAACCCTGTCTATAACTGTAGGTAAATATACCTGCTCTACACCAGTAGGTAATTTATTCTTCTCTATATCTATGGGTAAATATACCTGCTCTTCATCAATAAGTTACTATACCTGCTCTGCATCTATAGCTAAATATATCTTACCTGCATTAGTAGGTTAATATACCTGCTCTGGATCTATAAGGAAATATGCCTGCTCTACTGTATATCTATAGGCAAATGTACCACCTCTACACCTGCAGGTAAATATACCCTCTCTTCCTCTGTAGGTAAATACACCTGCTATACATTTATAGATAAATATACCTGCTCTATTAGTAAATGTAACTGCTCTACATCTGTAGTTAAATATAGTTAACCTACATCCATTGGTAAATACAACTGTTCAACATGTGTAGGTATATATACCTGCTCCTCAGCTAAAGGTAAATACACTGAACAAAAGTATAAACGCAACACTTTTGTTTTTGCCCCCATTTATCATGAGCTGAACTCTAAGATCTAAGACTTTCTCTATGTACACAAAAAGCCTGTTTCTCTCAAATATTGTTCACAAATCTGTCTAAATCTGTGTTAGTGAGCACTTCTCCTTTGCCGAGATAATCCATCCACCTCACAGGTGTGGCATATCAAGATGCTGATTAGACAGTATGATTATTGCACAGGTGTGCCTTAGGCTGGCCACAATAAAAGGCCACTCTAAAATGTGCAGTTCCATCACAGAAGTTTTGAGGGAGCGTGCAATTGGCATGCTGACTGCAGGAATGTCCACCAGAGCTTTTTCCCATGAATTGAGTGTTAATTTCTCTATCATAAGCCGTCTCCAAAGGCCATACCATACCATCTTCTTCCGCAGCAGTCTAAGCAGGGATGCCCAGACTTCCCTCTCCCCAGACACTTCCTCCAGCTCTTCCGGGGGGACACCGAGGCGTTCCCAGGCCAGCCGGGAGACATAGTCCCTCCAGCGTGTCCTAGGTCTTCCCCGGGGTCTCCTTCCGGTGGGACGGGACCGGAACACCTTCCCAGGAAAGCGTTCCGGAGGCATCTGAAAAAGATGCCCAAGCCACCTCAGCTGACCCCTCTCGATGTGGAGGAGCAGCGGCTCTACTCTGTGCTCCTCACCCTATCTCTAAGGGATCGCCCGCCTAGAAATTCTGTCCATAAAAATTACGAACAGAACCGGTGACAAAGGGCAGCCCTGCCGGAGTCCAACATGCACTGGGAACAAGTCTGACTTACTGCCGGCAATGCGGACCAAGCTCCTGCTTCGGTTGTACAGGGACCTGACAGCCCTTAGCAGGACCCAGGACCCCATATTCCCCAAGCACCCTCCACAAGATGCCGCGAGGGACACAGTCGAATGCCTTCTCCAAATCCACAAAACACATGTGGATTGGTTGGGCAAACTCCCATGAACCCTCCAACACCCTGTAGAGGGTATAGAGCTGGTCCAGTGTTCCACGGCCCGGACGAAAACCACACTGTTCCTCCTGAATCCGAGGTTCTACTATCGGCCGTATTCTCCTCTCCAGAACCCTGGCGTAGACTTTCCCGGGGAGGCTGAGAAGTGTGATCCCCCTATAGTTGAAACACACCCTCCGGTCCCCCTTCTTAAAAAGAGGGACCACCACCCCGGTCTGCCATCCCAGAGGCACTGTCCCCGACCGCCACGCGATGTTGCACAGGCGTGTCAACCAAGACAGCCCCACAACATCCAGAGACTTGAGGTACTCAGGGCGGATCTCATCCCCCTCCAAGAACTGCCACCTTAACGTGGTGGAGGGGTTTGAGTACCCGAGTGACCCTAGGAGCTATGTTGTCTGGGGCTATATGCCCCTGGTAGGGTCTCCCAAGGCAAACAGGTCTTAGGCGACGGGTCAGACTAAGAGCGGTTCAAAAACCCCTTAATGATGATTAAAATTATGTGTACCGTGACGTCGCCCGGTATGGCGCAGCCGGGGCCCCACCCTGGAGCCAGGCCTGGGGTTGGGGCTCGTATGCGAGCGCCTGGTGGCCGGGCCTTCCCCCATGGGGCCCGGCCGGGCTCAGCCCGAACGGGCGACGTGGGGCCGCCCTCCCGTGGGCTCACCACCCACAGGAGGGACCATAAGGGGCCGGTGCGAAGAGGATCGGGCGGCAGTCGAAGGCAGGGGCCTAGACAACCCGATCTCTGGACACGGAAACTAGCTCTAGGGACGTGGAATGTCACCTCGCTGGCGGGGAAGGAGCCTGAGTTAGTGCGTGAGGTTGAGAGGTTCCGATTAGAGGTAGTCGGGATCACCTCTACGCACGGCTTGGGCTCTGGAACCACACTCCTTGAGAGAGGATGGACTCGTCTCCAAAGGCATTTCCTAAAATTTGGCAGTACATCCGACTGGCCTCACAACCACAGATTACGTGTAACCACACCAGCCCAGGACCTCCACATCCAGCATCTTCACCTCCAAGATCGTCTGAGACCAGCCACCCGGACAGCTGCTGCAACAATCGGTTTGCAAAAAACCAAAGAATTTCTGCACAAACTGTCAGAAACCGTCTCAGGGAATCTCATCTGCATGCTCGTTGTCCTCATCAGGGTCTCGACCTGACTGCAGTTCGTCGTTGTAACCGACTTGAGTGGGCAAATGCTCACATTCGATGGCGTCTGGCGCTTTTCACTGTACAGGGCAGATGGCAGTGTCATGTTGGTGAGCGGTTTGCTGACGTCAACGTTGTGGATCGAGTGGCCCATGGTGGCGGTGGGGTTATGGTATGGGCAGGCGTGTGTTATGGACAACGAACACAGGTGCATTTTATTGATGGCATTTTGAATGCACAGAGGTACCGTGACGAGATCCTGAGGCCCATTGTTGTGCCATTCATCCACGACCATCAACTCATGTTGCAGCATGATAATGCACGGCCCCATTTTGCAAGGATCTGTACACAATTCCTGGAATCTGAAAACATCCCAGTTCTTGCATGGCCAGCATACTCACCGGACATGTCACCCATTGGGCATGTTTGGGATGCTCTGGATCGGCGTATACAACAGTGTGTTCCAAGTCCTGCTAATATCCAGCAACTTCGCACAGCCATTGAAGAGGAGTGGATCAACATTCCACAGGCCACAATCAACAACTTGATCAACTGTATGCAAATGTGTTGCACTGCGTGAGGCAAATGGTGGTCACGCCAGATACCCCCCCGGACCCCCCCAATACAGTGAAACTGCACATTTTAGAGTGGCCTTTTATTGTGGCCAGCCTAAGGCACACCTGTGCAATAATCATGTTGTCTAATCAGCATCTTGATATGCCACAGCTGTGAGGTGGATGGATTATCTCAGCATAGGAGAAGTGCTCACTAACACAGATTTAGACAGATTTGTGAACAATATTTGAGAGAAATAGGCCTTTTGTGTACATAGAGAAAGTCTTAGATCTTTGAGTTCAGCTCATGATAAATGGGGGCAAAAACAAAAGTGTTGCGATTATTATTTTGTTCAGTGTATAACTGCTTTACGTGTATAGGTAAATATAACAGCTCTACATCTATTGGTAAATATACCTGCTCTACATTTATAGTTAAACATACCAGCTCTACATCTTTAGGTAAATATACCTGCTCTACATTTATAGTTAAACATACCAGCTCTACATCTTTAGGTAAATATACCTGCTCTACATTTATAGTTAAACATACCAGCTCCTCATCTATAGGTAAATATAACTGCTCTACATTTCCAGTTAAATATACCAGCTCCTCATCTATAGGTAAATATACCTGCTCTACATTTCCAGTTAAATATACCAGCTCCTCATCTATAGGGAAATATAACTGCTCTACATTTCCAGTTAAATATTCCAGCTCCTCATCTATAGGTAAACATAACTGCTCTACATTTCCAGTTAAACATACCAGCTCTACATCTTTAGGTAAATATTACTGCTCTATGTGTATAGGTAAATATAACCGTTCTACATCTATAGGTAAATATACTTGCTCTACATATGTAGGAAAACAGTTCCTTTAGCAAAGCTCTGTCTTGCATATTTCTCCAGTGTCTCTTTCACTGATGCAAGAAAGCCTGAAGTTCATCGAAAAACACAAAAACATTCTACTAATAAAGAAAGTTTGAAAAAATGATGGCTGAAATGAACATGTGAACATAGAACCAGATTGTGTGTATTTCCTCCATCCTCACCACCACCACCAAGCTACTTCATTTAAATAGCTCTTTCCCAGAACTGACACAATCTCCCTGAAGTAATAACTGTGTAAAATATATTCACAAACTCTGGCAGACAATGAAAACGGCAGGCAAGCAGGTAAACCAATATTTGGGGATACTAACAAGCTTACATACAAGTAAATTATACAGGTAGTCTAGGGAATATAGCGTTCGGCAAGTAACTGAAAGGTTGCTGGCTTGTATCCCTGAGCGACTTGTTGGGCCCTTGAGCAAGGCACTTTACTCTAATCATTGTTCTGTGTAAGAGTGTCTGCTAGATTACTCAAATGTAATTTAACCTGCTGCCAGAGAATAACTTTTGCGGTAATTTGAAAATGAAACTTGTTAGGAACTTGAGAATTTTTCCATATTTTACTGCAGGTGTGTTTTGAAGGCAAACACACTTGGTTTTCATTTATCCGTTTTTTTTTGTCTTCCCTGATTCAAAGAAAAGTATTCATGCCTTTCATCTCTCGTTGGTGTGTGTGTGTGTTGTATGTGTGTTTCTATGTGTGTGTGTGTGTGTGTGTGTGTGTGTGTGTGTGTTGGCTGTCTGGAAATTCAGGCAAATGTGAGAAGGGCTGGACCATCTTTGGTGTGTGTGTGTGGGGGGGGGGTCACTGAAAACAAAGCTCAAGGCTCTCCACTTTCCTCTGGTATCTACCACGCATGATAAATCATTCCCCTTGACAAACCCGAGCGAAAACTTTGAGCTGTGACGTGGGGTTCCATGGCTGAAATGTCGGGATATAAATTTGCACCCATTCCAAACATTTGTGCGTGCATGCAGACATGTGGGTGGGTGTGTGTGTTTTGGGGGGGCACGCAGTGGTCTACCCCTGACAAATCAAGGTATGGCTAGGCCCTAGTAGCTTACCCATAGGACAGTGTTTTCAAAGGAGACTTTCACATGAGCTTCACTCCTTGATCTATTGGTATTCCAGAAAATAGCTTGCTGCATTATGGTATTGCTAAAAGCTACACACATAATTGAGGTTTTCTGTTGTGCACTATTTAGCATATTTCATGTTTCATGTTTTAATTGTGAATTTTTTCAAGTTACATGCCAAAATTAATAACAATATTCAAATTGAAAAAACAGCTCATTTGAAATAAAAAAAACAGCAAGTCTGAAATAAAACAAACAGTATCTGTTTGTGTAGTCTGTCATTCACTGACATGATAACTAATCCTAAATGAATAAAGCTTTAGAATAACAAGACAATATCAGGATATCAGGATATTAAACATATATGTCTGCTACCGCTACATATATTAATATACAATATCAGGATATTAAACATGAATATTGTCCTCCCCCATCCAGGCCCTAATCAGGCCTGTGGTAGCCGGTCCAGCCTGTCTGTCTGGCAGCTGTGATCCATCACGACTTTCCTTCAGTCCCTCAACGAGGTGTCCACAGGACACACACACACACACACACACACACTACTGACCCTTCCACACACACATACACACACACACAGATGCACACACAAGAACACACTCTTTCTCTACCCCCTATATGTCATTGGGTTATTTCTCCTCCTCTCTCCTCTCTCTCCTCCTCTCCTCCCTAGCTCAAGGCCTCCTCTCCCTACACCCACCATCCGTCATTCAAGGCAATTAAGCAGTACCTCAATAAGAATAGACCCCTCCCATCTAAGGCCGGCAGACAGACAGGCACAGACAGACAGACAGGCTGGCAGACAGACAGACAAAAGAGCAGTCATCCACTCAGCCATTTTACAGCAGATCCTATTAGCTGGAGGTGGAGAAAAGACGGTCTGAAGACGTAAAATGGAGGGTTTTATTGAGGGGCTGGAAGGTATTACAGGGCAGATTACTCCTGGCTTATTTCTCCATCCTAGGAAATTACATTCCTCTCTTTGAGCACTCGCATTCTGAGTCGCCACGGAAATCATCCGACTGACTCTCCTGTCTGTTGTTTTACTTCTGAAAGGATTGTTGTGGAACTGGTTGTCTGCAAACCTGTCCACGCTTTTAGAAGACAATATTTTACTCTTAAAATTCTTTACTGCTATTTGCACGGTTCAAAAATATATAGGGACATTTTGTGTAGTGCATATGTTTTTGACATTATCGATCTAGAGTATATTAATACATAAATGAATATTAATATATAAATATCAGTCCCTATAAGAGTAACATAATAAGATGTCATTTCCTGCTGTTTGTTTATGTATAATCATTACCACACTGCTAAGACATACAGCATCCCTCTTTCTCCTCCTCTGTCCTGTGTCTATTATGCTATTGTCTAGCTCTCAATACAATCCCCCACACTACATGGCCATGCAAGCCACAAAGTCAATGGGAAAGTCAATAGGACTTGAGCTGCTGTGTAATTTTGCTATTCGGTCAGACAGAAAGGCATGATGCCACGAGGTCATTACTTAGTTCCATTGCTGTCACCTCTAAGGACACAGTGCATTATGGGGGTATTGTTGTCACCTCTAAGGACACAGTGCATTATGGGGGTATTGTTGTCACCTCTGAGGACTGGCTTAATTATGGGGGTGATGTTGTCGTCAGATTATTCAGATTTTGGATAGGTAGGGGGACCATGTTTGTTGACCATGTTTGTGCTATTGCTACTGTCTGTGTGCATTAGTGTGTGTGTGGGTGTGTGTGTGTGTTAGCGTGTGTTTGTGGTTGACTCTATGTACATGTTACATGTGTAAGCCTGTTGGCCAAACTGATGATCACAAGCCAAACTGTAAAACAGCTTTGGATTTCTTTTGGTAATGCGAGCATTGAATTTCTATCGCAGCAGTGGACATCTGTAAAGAATAGACCTACTCATTTGGTCTTAATCAAAACAAGCTGACACTATACATGTCAGCCATGGACTGAGCTGCTAGCCTCTGGCAAGCTCAGAGAAGACACACACACACACACACACAGAAAACTAGAAGCGAATGCACAAACCCGCTACAAAAACACAAACACACACACACACAACACAATTATAATTTTTTTTATTTAAGGTCAAATAGCTTTATTTATAATTTTGGAAAATGTGTTTTGTGAAAAGAGGTATTGGTGCAGCTGACAGAGGCAGGAGAGCTGATGAATACCCAGCGGGAGGATCGATAGATAGGGGAGTTTAGGTAGAGCCGAGGCCCGTTATGTCATTCAGTGGTTCACTTCAATATCTACGCTCATCCATCAAAGCCCTGGAGCAGCGCTTCATCTTCTCACTTAATTAAAAGCGCACTGAAACAAGTTATTTACATGACTGAATGGATTTGGGCTGTGCATGTCAAGTGGCACCTCGGCTATCTCCTGAGCACTAAATATTTGGGAAACGTTTGAATGTCCCACGGCTGTCGATTGAGCCTGGGCTGAATGGGTCGTCACTGAGGACTGATAGTGTCGCCTCTTACCACACATTAAATATGGAAAAAATGAGTTATTTGTGTATGTGCAAATTCCTGAAAGACTTGAACAGTAGAAAATGGTTCCTTTTTAAAAAACGAATAACAAAATCCTCAGGAAAGGCCGGCAATAAAAGTGATTAAAAATATACAAATATATGTGAAAACCCGGACCCTTCTATCCTCCTCATCATTTGAATTCTGGTAAGAAATAAAACAACAAACCGCAGTATGGTGGTTTAAATGCAACTGCCCATCCATTTTTATTGTTCTTCATATACTGCACATACATATATTTTCATGGAAATCTGTGGTTTGGATTTAGAGCTGGCAGGACCTGGTACTAAGGATTCTATAGAGGTTTATTTTATTTTCGCTCCACATATGGTTTAGGGGACTCGAGGCGGGAATCCTTTTCTGCCCTCTGTGAGTTATGGCTTCATTCTACTCCTCCCTCCTGTTTTTTCGGTTTGAATTTGAACTTTGAGAATGTGGAGCTTTGACTCGACAAGAGCACTGTTTTTGTCAGCCGGACATTTTTGCTCGTCGGTTGTTAATGCTCCTAGAACCCTGGAAGTGGGCCGTTTTCTCGTTCTACGGCTGCCCCAGGTGACCCCACTCCAGTGAACCCCAGATGCTACTGTGCGTCCCAGTGTCACAACCGGAGGGGGGGGGGGGGGGCAACGGGAGGGGATGTGGCCATGTACTGTATGTAAGTCAGTTAACATCTGTCAAACATATTCCTGGAGTACGTGAAGCAGATACAATACTTTCTTTACCCCAGACTGACGGCGCACTACAATGCCTGAGCGCCATGGATACTGAGAACCACAAAACCAAAACAGAAACTATCATTGATGTCAAGAACATGTGTAAAACGCTACGGGTGTGGCCCCGAGACCTAACACACAAGGGACTGTGGAGATTTGCGAACGTTGAGAAAATGTCATACCGTATTTTATCATTTATATTTTCTGCCCGGGCTTCCAAATGAATGAAAGAAAACAGCGGTTGAAGTATTCCGCGATTCCAGGCCGTTGAACCTCGGCCCGTATAGACATAACAGATGTGTCTACTGCAGCTGAAAAGGCTTGGAATTAACATCAAGCTTCGTATCCAAACGTCTCGAAATACTCTTTCCGGTTATTGTCCTACCAAGGACCGTTCCCGAACGCAGAGGGATTTGGGAATGCATCGGAAAACCACACGGAGTGGCCGCGCCAAGTTCAGCCCAGGGTTCAAGGCTAAATCAATGCATATTTCCTTCCTGCTGGTGACGAAGCTGGCTGGTTACACACTCTTCTCACAGACTGGCTTTTTGAATACGTTAACTGGTGATTGGATGAGTCTCTCTATTTCACAGGTATGCATTTCAAACAGTTAAGCCAAACTAATTTTCCTGCCTTATTCTTCTCCTCAGCTTTCGTATGGACAAGTTTTTTGCCTACTTTCCTGAATTAAAGTATAAACTCTACCTTATTAGCAGATTGGAAAGAGGCCAGTGTTTGTCTGTCTGCTTTAGTCCAAAACCCGTTTGGCAAGTTCTAATGCATACATTCCTGCTAAATGGTCCAGACATTTTGATACTACAGTACATCTGACATACAGCATGTGTAGCTGTCTTGGCAAGCTGCTCTACATGAATCGCTGCTTAGTCTGGAACATGGTTCTACAGTTATGTTGCTTTCTGCTAATCTCGACTTTAGACTGAACCTGGGCACATTTCTATGCTGACCCCTGGGTTCACTCCATATCGAGCTTCTGCCTGGTGATTAATGCAGAATCTCGGAACCGGACAGCAGCTATTAAGGCCTGAAGTCCACAGACTGCCTCACTGTTCTTACGTTGCCTGTTTTATGGAAATCATTTCAGTTTAATTACATTTGAGAACAAAGACCTGGAAATTACAACAAAACAATTCTCTTGTCATGGATAACAATGATGATATTTTTCAGTGACAAGGGTTTGTATATTTGTCAAGGTTTTTTGAGCTCAACGCATCTGTCTACCCGAGGGTTTGTGCAGGCCAATGAGCCTTGACGATTATTTTCATAAAAAGCAATAAACACCAGTAATTATAAAAAATGCCAATATGAATTCATCTTGTAAAATCTATAAAGCCATTAAGCAGTGTAATTAAAAAGATGAGCGACTAAGCTGGACCAAATTGTATTTCCCTGCACAAGCGACTGTGAAGCTCAACTCATGTTTGTTTTTGCAAATTCCTCAACAAAAACATTAACTCTGAAATATTAATTCGATATATGGTATCGATAGAAGTACCCCATTAAAATGCCTGGGTCCATGCGTCATCTCTGTCTGCTTCATTACACCTTTCTAATGCTCCATGGGGTCATTAACCCTCCATCCAGACACAACCGAACAATGAGGAGGCAAAATCATATACAGCAACCTTTGCAGCACTGCGCAGACCTGGTATCATCCAGCCCTAGAAACAACAGGCATTAAAAACACATTTTGCCTTTTAATTTAAATATAATGAACATCAACGTCTCCCCCCTTTTCAGGAGGCAGCGAACAACAAAATATTCTAAAACTACACTTGAAACGCCAGTTACCTTTTTAATGTTTCAAAGTGGGTGGGTCGAAGGAACCCCTTGAAATGACGCGCGTCTCTCAACTGTGGACAGAACTCATGAGGGCTCTCAACAAATAGCCTACTGTTTGTTCTGCTCGGTTCTGCCTTCCTGGAGTTGTGGTCCGGGATGTGTGTACTGGAGGTGGACATTAGGCCATCTCTCTGGACTGTAATGGGACTGGATTCCCCCGGGGAAACTATGGTAGAGATCAGCCAGATCTTCACATTAGTCAGTCAGGTATGCCAGTCCGCCTTGTCTTTGCCTTAATATCTCTTCTGCTTCCCCTTGGCCTACTCTGTTTGTGTGTGTGTGTGTGTGTGTGTGTGTGTCTGTACGTGCACGTGTGTGTGTGTGCGTGCATGTGGATTAATAATAAATGAAAGTGGTATTTTCAGTCCTCCAAATTATCCAAGAGGTCAGGACACCTCTTCGCTCTGAACTTTGTAAGATGCGCTGGAGCGCAGTCAGATGGGAAAAGGTTAGCGTCTCGGACAAGACAACCATAGCTTCGTCTCGCAAGCACAAGTAGTTTATAAACATCTAACCCAACCACCACCGCAACATTGAGCATTCTCTCTCTCCCTCTCTCGCTATCTTTTTCTCTCTCTCTCTTTCTCCCTCTCTCGCTATCTTTCTCTCTCTCTCTCTCCCTCTATTCCTCTCTCCTTCTCTCCCTCTCTGTGCTGAAATGCAAATGGGGGAGAGAGAGAGAGAGAGAGAGAGAGAGAGAGAGAGAGAGAGAGAAAAGATAGCAAGAGGGGGAGAGAGAGAGAGCGAGAGAGAGAGAGAGAAAGATAGCGAGAGAGGGAGAGAGAGAGAAAAAGATACAGAGAGAGGGAGAGAGAGAGAGAGAGAGAGAGAGAGAGAGAGAGCAAAAGAAAGTTCGCCTTCTAGTAGTACAGAATGAATCTGCAGCTAAACTGGCATTTTCTATAGATTTTTCCTGAAGCCTGTAATCTTGGTAGCTTGTAACAGAAAGATGGGGGTAAATATCATTTTATTTGCTCAAATGGCTCTGGATTGGATTGAGATGAAAATGGGGGAGACAGGCAAATCTATGAAGAGAAAGCAGCAATTTCACATAATTGTTTTCAGGCAGCGGCCGGAGTAAATTACCTTTCCTGTGAAATAGTATTGTTGAAAAGACAGCTAAGATACTTTTATATGGCTAATTAAGGAACGGGGTCTTTGAGTGCTATCTGTCATTATATTTTTCTCTGTATTGATGAAATAGAGTACTTTCTTTTATCGTATTCCCATGAAGAGCTCGCACGAAACAGAGTTTTCAAGCATGGCCTTGTCTGCGCAGCACCACTGAGGCGGAGTTTTAAAACGGCGGATGTGCGTTGCGGTACGGCGCCTCAGCCGGAAACGTTACAACGCTCCATTTTTCTTCCTCACCGGACTTCATGCAGGCTATAAACGTAAGTCACGCGTTGCAATCCCGTTTGTAGGCCAGTCCGGTTCAAAATGCACCATAGCTTACTTGAAACATAAGAAAAATAATTCCGACATTCGGGAATATAAAAATGAAAACGTGGAGAACAATACATCGTTCCCCCAGTCCTGTCCTCAGCCTGTACTTGCAGGGCATCGACAGTCTCTCCGTCTCCCCTTTATCTGGAGCTCATTGTATTTTATTCTCTGTGAAAGGTTAAGTCATCCTTCTTTCACATTAACTTCATTATGTGTGTACCTGGGGGAGGCCGTGGAGACAATGCCTAACCGCGTTGGTCATGGAGCTGTGACTGTGCATACACAGCAAGAAACCTCCGGAAACATGGAGCCAGCTGGGATAAAAAAAAGTAGACAATAACACGTTAACGTGTTTGTTTGAACTGACATTCACCCAGAAGGAGTAAATAAAACAACGGGAATGTTAGTCCTTCATTTTACTATCTGTTAGCAAGTGAACACACACTTTACATGTTACCGAGTGCACAGAGATAATTATGGACAATGACCACAGATGCGTGTTGGAGAACATTGATGCTACTGCAATGAACTCGATTCGTCAATGTCCATCCGTTTGTCCATCTGAACTACCAATCGTTACTCAGAAACGTGACGACTGGGAACCAGAGTTGTTCGTTTTTCACTCACCGCCCTGCCATGCTGGTGTTCATTTTGGACATGCTTCACTAGCTGAGGTCAGCTAATTATCCGTTCAGGCTAATGAAGGTCAGCTAATTATCCGTTCAGGCTAATGAAGGTCGGTTGTGCGGTTTGTCTCGGAGCCGAAGGGTCTGTAGGTGATTGAGATAAGTACTCCACTTCGACCGACGCTATCGTTGGTCTCTCTGATGTGGTGAATTTCTGGAATTAGGACCCTGCTTGCATGACACTGGTCTGTGTTCACCTTCCGCGGTGCGGTGCGCTCTCACACGGGTTTCAGATTAATGTGTTCGGTACCATTTCACCTTTCAGATATTGCGGGAAAAATGCACGCCATTATCGGACGCGTGTGTCGTGCATGGCACGGATCGCGCCGTTTCGTGGATCTTACCTCTTTTCCACTCTTACCTCTTTTTGCGTGGATCATTGCCAGACATGACATGAGAGCCAGTGTTGGTCATAATTACAACGACACAGAGAGAGACAGAAAACGTTGAAAGCTGTTATGTATGACGATGATGGACAGATGTAACCTATTTCATCCGAGAGAGAATGTAGCATAATACTGTATTTTATTATGCGATCCAATAGTGCCTAGTCTCGTAGCTGCATTTTCCAACAGGATTAGGAAAGTTGAAGATCATGTAATATATTCCCGCTAGACATCCACACCAATCCGTTCAACTTTTTTCCACACTACCCGTCCAACTAGGAAAGTCGTTCAGATGAATGCCTGTTGAGGCACGCTTACGCAAACGACAACCTCAGTTAGCGGTTTTGCAGTTCGCTGATCCAACAGCGTAATCAGAAAAGTAAATCCCTGCTGACAGTGCCACCCCCCACCCTGGTAGATGATTGGCCGATGTGCATCACACCATGGAGCTCCCAGGGAGTCGTTAGCCACCGACACAGTCAGTGCTCGAACCTAGCCTGTGTTGGAGAGGTTAGCATCACAAAAGAGGGCTTTGGACCGCTGTGCCACTGGAGACACTCCGAATCAGGTTTCAAACTGATTTCCTGAGATTTTACAAATGTTGCCACAGGCAGTTTTGAGTGGAGTCAAAAACAACATTGCCAGTGGTTGAGGACATTCTGTGTAGATTAATAATATTACACAGTAATGAATTGTATTACACGGACTAAATGTATTGTACAAATCCCTTGGTCAAAATGTGTTCTATCTATTGCTTTTAGCAATATTTTATTTTGGGGAGGGAGCTCCTAGTATAGAATAGAGTATATAACAGATCTTATCCATTCCAATGTTTACACAAAATGTTTAACTTTGTATTTCAGTAATTTAGCAGGTGCTTTTATCTAGAATAACGTGATAAGAAATGAAGTGGTATTTTCTCTTTACTGGACCTTACAACCTGGCAGTAACACTGCCAACCCTTTTTTAAGTCAAGATATCTTAAATTTGGGTTGCTAACTTCCAGTTACTTTGAAACACTTTACATTGCATTAACATGACAATACGACATGGCAGATACACAACACAGCAGTAACACAGTATGACAACATAACATGGCAGATACACAACATTGCAGTAACACAAAAATGACAACATGACATGGCAGATTCATAACATGGCAGATACACAACATGACAACACAACATGGCAGTAACAAAAGATGACAACATAACATGGCAGATACACAACATGGCAGTAACAAAAGATGACAACATAAAATGGCAGATACACAACATGACAACACCACATGGCAGATACACAACATAGCAGTAACACAAGATAGACAACATGACAACATATCATGACAGATACACAACATGACAACATAACATGGCAGTAAGAAAACACGACACCACAACATGGCAGATACACAACCAAGTAGTAACACAAAATTACAACACAACATGGCAGATAACCAACATGGCGCAACACAACATCATAGCAACACAGCATGGCAGCCACCCAGTATGGTTGCAGTGTAAAATGGCAAAAACACAGTCAGGCACAGCCCAAAGGACTAAAACATCCCTAATTGAATCTTTGAACGTGGTGACAGTGACAGAACTAACCAGCTGAAACTATTGCAGTCCTTGGCTGCAACAAAACTGAAAAGAGGAGTGGCCCAAAGAAGTTTGTGCCAGTGACCCTTCTTAACAGCAGAATGGGTGTTGTGTATTAGGAGGAGTGAGGGGGAGCGAGGCCTAACAGAGTTTTTTAAAATATCCATCAACCAGTAGCTCTTGCGTCGGGTACACAAGAATGGCCAGTTACCAGACGAGTACAGAGTGCAGTGATGTGTCCCACTACACATCACATTCCCAGCTTCAAAGCAAAGTCTGTGAAGTCAGCAGAGGAGCCAGGTGGCACTGGAAAACGCTGGGAGTTTGAAAGCCACGCGGGGATGCGGTGCTCTAGATAAGCTGGGGTTTGACATCGCAAGTGAGGAGACCAGTTAACTGGGACCTACAAAATAGTCCAGATGGTGGATGATACGTGCCAGGAGTCGGCCTAGCACTGCCAAGGTCCCACTCTAAAAATACCGGAGAGCAGGAACCTGCAGACATGAGCCACCATTTTCTTTTTCGCAAAAAGAAGCCGGTTCTTGTCTAGGGTCGTGCTTAGGATTGTAGGTCTCTAGGAGGGGGACACTGTGGAGCAGTCAACCTTAATGGCAAGTGTTGCAGCAGACTGGCCTTCTTCCAGAGGAAGAGCAGCTCCGTCTTTTCGAGGCTGAGCTTGAGGGTGGCGGGACATCAACCAAGCTGGTGTCAGCCAAGCAGGAAACGGTGCATGTCGCCAGCTGACTGTCCAAAAGGAGGAAAAGAAGTTCAGGGTCATCGTCAAAGTGAAGACGGGTGTGACCGCGTGAGGATCTGGAAGCCTGGTTTGGGTCAAAGAGATCTCTCTGAGAGGTACAGCACTTGGTCAGGTACAGCATGCTCAAGTGCTTTAGAAATTAAAGACAAGGAGGAGGGAAGAGAAGAATTGGTGTTGATGTCCAGAGAGCACCTGGGGAAGTGTGAAAAGGTGTGGGGTTGAGGAAGCAGTTTGTCGAGCGAATGGACATTGGACCCTTTGCGGGTTGTAGAGGAAACCTCCCAGTTAAAACTCCATTACCTCAGGGCTGTTTTAGAAACCCTGTGTATATTCTCAGGCCATTCTAACAAGCAGAGGATAAAGGTCTGGATTATGCCCAGCAGTAAATCAATAGACGGCAGTCTCTCAGGCCTCCATATAGATTATGAATCAGGAGCTGGAGAGGGGAGAATGGCGGTGGTTGCCAGAGAGGACACGGGGTGCATCTCAATCATTTAAAATGGGTTCCTTTTCCTGTCCCCTTTCCTTTCATGGTATGCAGTGATTTGTAAACACTGGATTTGTGGATGGAACAAGTGGAAGGTCTGTCAGGGAGGGGGGGCGGGGTGCGGGGGGATGGGGGGGGCAGGCGGTAGCCTCGGACGGACCGGAATAGAATATGAGTCAAGTGGATAGTGGAGTAGTGTGGTGCTGGAGTGGATAGAGGGAGCATCTTAATACTGTCAGCTGGCTCCTTTTTTTGACTCAGTGAAATCAGTGGGTTGAGTTCTACGCCAGAATGCAAGCTTTCCCCCCTTTAACAAATTGCATAATTGTGTTGTTGAGATCATAAAACGCACAGCAAGCTCATTAACCCGTATAAAACAGATGGTATCCTTCTAGAATGAGCCCCACTTCCTAGTTCCTTCCTCCACGGCCTGACTGGAAGCCCTCTGGGTTTTGTTTACAGATGTTATCTAAGAAGCTTGATTGAGCTGGATATTGGCATGTGTCTGCACCCGGAAAACCCCACAGAACCTGCTATTAGGGCCGCTGGAACACAAACTGAACCTGACATCTCAACCCAGCAACCCCGGTGCTGACACAGAGACGGACGCGCTCACAGCACGCACGCACGCGCGCACGCTCATGTAAATGCTTGTACTCATGTAAATGGATAAGCACGTGTACACACAAATATACACATGCACTCTTACTAACACATATATACATATGGACAGACAGACAGACACATACTCACATACTCATACTCATACAGGCAGACAGAGAGACAGGTCAGTGTAGTCATGCAGGCAGACAGAGAGACAGGTCAGTGTAGTCATGCAGGCAGACAGAGAGACAGGTCAGTGTAGTCATGCAGGCAGACAGAGAGACAGGTCAGTGTAGTCATGCAGGCAGACAGAGAGACAGGTCAGTGTAGTCATGCAGACAGACAGAGAGACAGGTCAGTGTAGAAATGCAGACAGACAGAGAGACAGGCCAGTGTAGTCATACAGACAGACAGAGAGACAGGTCAGTGTAGTCATACAGACAGACAGAGAGACAGGACTGTGTAGTCATACAGACAGACAGAGAGACAGGCCAGTGTAGCTGGTTGGATCCACACTGTCCCCTGGCTCTCCTGTCTGTCTACTCTTTAGGAAAAGGCTTGAGGTACAAGACATCCCTGACCACAGATCTAGGATCAGATTACACTGCTCCATTCCTAACCTTAACCATTAGTGGGATAAGGCACTATCTGATGCTGGGTCAGTGTAGAGGTGTTCTTCAGTAGCTGTCAGGGGTGGAGTGGACACAGGGTCACAACCTTAGGAGTCAGGAGGTGGTGATGAGGTCAACACTGTCACCCCAAATACTGTAAGCAGTGTCTCGGGATGAAGGAAAGTATAGAAATACAGTGGAAAAGCGGTAAGAAAAAGAGTGAAAATGACAAAGAAGAGATGGAAGAGAAGGATTGGGGATAATGAAGTGACGGATATGGGGGAAATGTCTCTGATGATATAGATTTACAACAGCTTGTGCACTATATAAAACAAATGTCTATTGGCCGGTTTTATTGGCTGCGCTGTTTTTTCCCTCTTGTATCCATGGTATTATTTCCGTATCTCTCGCCTCCACACAATTGGTTGCCGTGTTACTGTACTGTCAAGGTCATCGTGGATGCTCAACGCACAAGATGATTAATCTGTCAATCACCTGTGCAGCTTCCTGCTGCGAGCCTCCCTCTTTCTACACTGCAACCCCTGACAGGGGAAATTATAGGGTCTGTGTGTGTGTGTCTGTGCGTGTCACTGTGCAAGGGTGCGCGCGCGTGTTTGTGTGTGTTGTATGTGTTGTATGTGTGCATTACACCAGGCCGTCTAGAGCGCTGTGTTTTGACGACACACGTCGTTTCGAGGGCACATTGCGGCGGATTGGGTTTTATTTAACGTGGCCGTGTGGCACAGGGGTGTGTTCTGCCACGCCAGTCCCTTTTGTTAGCACCACGGGACAGAACCACACACGCACCCCAGGCAGCTCTAATGCACTGGCACACAGAGCATATAGGCATCTGACATGAAAGCTGAACCAAGGTATCTCCTCAATGGGGCGTTAGACCTGGAGGGGCCAGGACTGCTTTAATTAACACCGGCATGAGCTCTGCCCGTGTCTGGAGGTCGACACACGTGGGCCCGGTCTTTACTTCCTGTTTTGTTGATGGCGATGGAAACCCTCTCCGGTGCCACTCCGAAATCTGACCAAGTGTCAGATCTGGCAGATCTGGCACACACACACACAAATCTGGCACACACACACTCTCTCTCTCTCTCTCTCTCTCTCTCTCTCTCTCTCACACACACACACACACACACACACACACACATACAGACAGAGACAAACACACACACCGACAGGGATTCACAGACATACACACACATACAGAGACAAACACACACACACCGACAGAGATTCACAGACATACACACACATACAGAGACAAACACACACACCGACAGAGATTCACAGACATACACACACCTATAGAGACATACAGACAGAGATAAACACACACACCGACAGAGATTCACAGACATCCACACACCTATAGAGACATACAGACAGAGACACACAAAGTGACAGACACAGTTCATACAGACAGAGACACACAGAGACAGACACAGTCCATACAGACAGAGACACACAGAGACAGACACAGTCCATACAGACAGAGACACACAGAGACAGACACAGTCTCTACAGACAGAGACAGACAGAGACAGACACAGTCCATACAGACAGAGACACACAGAGACAGACACAGTCCATACAGACAGAGACACACAGAGACAGACACAGTCCATACAGACCGTTGCAGCCATCATGTTTAAACGTTGTGGTATGGTCGCTACGTTTGATAAATGTTATAACACCGTCTTCAGAACGCATTGAAAACACAGAAATGTACCTCTGTTAGTAAGCAAATATGACATTTTAGCCGTTTAGCTCTTCCACCTCGTCGGCTCAGGGATTCAATCCTACGTTTTGATTATAGGTCATATACTCTAACCAATGAGCTACCACAATGTTATTGCGGGTGTATAGTTCACAGGCCAGGTCACTGGCCCCATTCCAATATGTACGTTTTTTACACTTCACCTTCAGAAGCTCTGGATTAAACCAGTGATTGTAAACCTTAACCCTTTGTCTGATGGATTGAAGCATCTTGTGTTCAATGCTTTCTCTCTCTCCGTCTGCCCCCCCCTCTCCGTCCCTCTCCCTCCCTCTCTCTCTCCCTCTGTCCCTCTCTCCGTCTGCCCCCCCCCCTCTCCGTCCCTCTCCCTCCCTCTCTCTCTCCCTCTGTCCCTCTCTCCGTCTGCCCCCCCCCCCTCCGTCCCTCTCCCTCCCTCTCTCCCTCTGTCCCTCTCTCCGTCTGCCTCCCCCCTCTCTCCGTCCATCTCCCTCCCTCTCTCTCCCTCTCTCTCTCTCTCCCTCTCTCCCCATGGTCATAGCCCAGCAGCAGAAGTGTGGATGGCCTGCCTCAGAGTGAGATCAATAATTGAGTAATAATAATTTCCAGTGTCATCCAGACAAAGCTAATCCAAATGGACCCTGCGATTCATCCGAACAGCATGCACAGACACACACACACACACAACAGCCCATGCGAATGCACGCACGCACGCATGCACACAAACACGCGCATACACACACTTCACAATAATGTAATAACTGGTCAGAGAGTGGGGATGAAAAGCTTGAACTGGGCTAAGAGAGGGGTGCTTTGTTCACTCACATGCACTCCTGACACTCTGCTCGTCCATAGGGGGGAAACTGAGCCAAAATCCAATAGTTGTCTCTTTTTTTTTAACGACCATAAACCCGTTAGATGTTGTACTGCAACACTGAGCGTTGCACAAAAGCTTTGCAAGGCCTGGTTTCCACTACAGATTTTTCAGTCACTTCTTTTTTCATCACTTCACCGTCAATATAGAGCATTAGTGTGGATCTGTAGCTTACAAAAACACCTGCCGGTGGACAGAAGGGCCTGTAAAAACCGATGACCTTTTTACTTAAGCTGTGAGAACACTTTAGCCATTTCTCGAATCGTTCCACATTTTCTTTGGCACCCATTCTATGCTTCGAAGTTATTCTCATTCACATAAGTGGTGTCTGCTCACACAGATGACTTGTTTATTGTTCCAAGCCAACTTTGCGGTCTTTTATTTTTTATTTACATCTCAATAGTATTATGTGTTGACATTTTTCTCAGAGCACCTCCAGCATTTCATTGTCATTTTATACTTTTTAACATTATTCTACGAAGTGGACTGAGAACTCCCTGGCTCTGGGATTTGATGTAGCAACCTTTAGTTCACTGGTCAGATGCTCTAGGCCACCTTCCTCCCCTATTTTAAAGTTCCCAATGAAATATCGACATCTGACTATAACTCACCACAACTGTATCCACTTTTGTTATGGTCACTGACATGGATGAAGAGAATTTGAGGAATGCGCTTCCCAGATTTCACCAAAACATCTTCTGTGCAACACATAGAGTGAACGTGTGTGACCACTGTTATACTCTGTTTTGGATCTGCTAGAACCCATTTGACAGAGCCGACCACACCTTCATTCTGCTCTGAGCAATAAAAACACATACAAAAAAAGACTGTTTTCTACCAGGGAAGCAGGACAGTGCTAAGGGGGACTTCTGGGGGACCTCTGCTGACTGTCTGTCCTGTGTCTCTTGACTTTCTGAAGTTAGCTTTGTTTGGCTGTATCTTTCTATTTTCCTGCATCATTCTTTCACCATGTATCATTATACTCTTGTAATTCACTGATAGTCAGTCAGGAGTCAAGACTTCATAGATTGAGATTCATTCTAAATGTAGCTACACTAAACTGTACAGAATAAATGCTCAGTCAATTCGCAGTTTCTGTTGCTTGGATGTTAACCAGGGGTCCAAGATACTTGTATATTATCCAACTGAGTTTAAATTGTTAGCTAACATTAACTAGCCAGCCAAGCCAGCTAGGTTGCACGATGCAAAACATTTCACCAGAGTTTAGATGATAAATAGAGAGAAATGACGTTGAGCTGATTATGCAACGGTTATTGTCACTGTAACGGTGCCAGCCTGATGGGACCGTTCCGCTTCGTGTTTTCTGTTTGTCCTTGGCTTGTCTTGTCCTTGTATGTTCTTGTTTCAGTTTATCAGTCTATTCCTTTCACCTGTGTTTAGCCCCCACCTGTTTCTGTTCTCCCTGTTAGCCTGTGTATTTGGTTCAGCCATGTTCTCCCAGTCCTGGTCGGTCATGGTGCGTGTCATGAGCGTGTTTTGTAGTGCTTGGCACTCCGTTTTGTTTCTTTCCTGTTTTGTTCTCATTTAAAGACGCCTCAACCTCTGCGCCTGCCTCAGTCTTCCTCCTTGGAACGTGACAGTCACATAACAAAAAATATGTTATTTCTCTGCCTACCCATCATGCATGTCTTCTTTACTAGCAGGTTTACTTTACACAACTAAGCCCACATTGCAGCTACTCTTCGTCACACGAAGCGACACTGCAAAAGACATGCACAAACGTCTTTGCTAAAGGATCCCTGCCTGTCTGCCAGGCTTCATTTCACACCACACAGTCATCAGGATGGCCACTCAAATTCCGCTTAAGAAACGTCAGAAGAAATATGCAGCACATAACCTCTGTGTCCTCAATGGCAGATATGAGCCTGTCTACCTCTCCAAGTCATCTGTCCCCACCTGCTTCAGAATGACATGTCCAGGTGTTACGCCTTTGTGTTCATTATTAACAGAAGCTCTCCCTCATATCAGGTGTAATTTTCACATTACGCCCAACACACACAGCAAGCATGACACAGTCACTTTCTCACTGCTCACATTTCTGTCCCACTCAGACAAGAAGAACCTCTGTGAGAATGCCATTGATTGACTGAAACTTGTCTATCTACACACCAATCATGCTTCAGGGAGCCAAGGGCTACACCCAACCCTGTGCATCAGGACCCTAGCTTCCCTGATGCGGTACCCCAGGTTGTGAGAACAGGCAGTAACACCATTACAACACTGAAACTCAACACAGGCAGTAACACCATTACAACACTGAAACTGAACACAGGCAGTAACACCATTACAACACTGAAACTCAATACAGGCAGTAACACCATTACAACACTGAAACTCAACACAGGCAGTAACACCATTACAACACTGAAACTCAATACAGGCAGTAACACCATTACAACACTGAAACTCAATACAGGCAGTAACAACCATTACAACACTGAAACTCAACACGGGCAGTAACACCTTTACAACACTGAAACTCAACACAGGCAGTAACACCTTTACAACACTGAAACTCTATACAGGCAGTAACAACCATTACAACACTGACACTCAACACAGGCAGTAACACCATTACAACACTGAAACTCAACACAGGCAGTAACACCATTACAACACTGAAACTCAACACAGGCAGTAACACCATTACAACACTGAAACTCAACACAGGCAGTAACACCATTACAACACTGAAACTGAACACAGGCAATAACAACCATTACAGCACTGATATTCAACTCAAGCATTAACAACCATTACCACACTGAAACTCAACACGGCAGTAACACCATTACAACACTGAAACTCAACACGGCAGTAACACCATTACAACACTGAAACTCAACACAGGCAGTAACACCATTACAACACTGAAACTCAACATAGGCAGTAACACCATTACAACACTGAAACTCAACACAGGCAGTAACACCATTACAACACTGAAACTCAATACAGGCAGTAACACCATTACAACACTGAAACTCAATACAGGCAGTAACAACCATTACAACACTGAAACTCAACACGGGCAGTAACACCTTTACAACACTGAAACTCAACACAGGCAGTAACACCTTTACAACACTGAAACTCTATACAGGCAGTAACAACCATTACAACACTGAAACTCAACACAGGCAGTAACACCATTACAACACTGAAACTCAACACAGGCAGTAACACCATTACAACACTGAAACTCAACACAGGCAGTAACACCATTACAACACTGAAACTCAACACAGGCAGTAACACCATTACAACACTGAAACTGAACACAGGCAATAACAACCATTACAGCACTGATATTCAACTCAAGCATTAACAACCATTACCACACTGAAACTCAACACGGCAGTAACACCATTACAACACTGAAACTCAACACGGCAGTAACACCATTACAACACTGAAACTCAACACAGGCATTAACACCATTACAACACTGAAACTCAACACAGGCAGTAACACCATTACAACACTGAAACTCAACATAGGCAGTAACACCATTACAACACTGAAACTCAACACAGGCATTAACACCATTACAACACTGAAACTCAACACAGGCAGTAACACCATTACAACACTGAAACTCAACATAGGCAGTAACAACCATTACAACACTGAAACTCAATACAGGCTCACTATTATTAGTGAGCATGGATATTTAAAAATAAAAGCAGATCATCAATGCTGTATTGATTCACGTTGATATCAACTTAGCCTATCAAACCGCATGCCTGCAAGAGGCCAACACCTGATTAGTGGAGTTACAGTGCAGAGGACTGACAAGATGAGTGGAGGAACACAATAGAGGGCCCACATGATCAGTAGATTAACACCAATAGAGGGCTCACATGATCAGTAGATTAACACCAATAGAGGGCCCACATGATCAGTAGATTAACACCAATAGAGGGCCCACATGATCAGTAGATTAACACCAATAGAGGGCCCACATGAGCAGTGTTGCGATGGAGAGGTAGAGGCGAAGCGGGAGGGTTAATACTTGCAAAAAATCTGTCCAGAATAAGCCCACTGCAATTCTATGGGCTTAAGCGGTTCCTAGCTGGTCGCCTCCCGGGATGTCCCCTATGCTTAGGGTAAAGACATGAGAATCTCATCATTATACAAATGCAGCAGTTGGCTGAAGCATAGACGTGGAGCAGGGAGGAGATGAGGGGAAGAGGACAAATGTGAGCCTCAATTTTGCAACTCCGATAGTTTCCGGCAAGGTAATTGGTCGTAACTGCCAGCTGATTTTATCCAAAAACGTATCGAACCAGTATCAAAACCGGTGTCTAATTCTATAAAGTCTACTTTAGAGAACCTTTGCACACTCACACACATTCACACTCCTGCTAATTTAATCACACTCACCGTCCAAAAACTCAACTATACAAACCCCTTAGACACACCGTAACACACATTCTGCTGTCTCCTGTACTGCACAAGGGTACACTAATTTCACCACATTTTATTTCTTTTTTTTTGTTATTTTCTACCATCTGGACTTTCTCTTTCTTGTTTTACATTAGAATTATATAATTTAACCAACGGAACCATTCAGGTTATCCTGAAACAACATATACTGTAATCTGTATGTGACTAACAGAACATTGAATTAATTTCATCTTCTCCTGAATCACCTGTTCTCTTCCATCCCCATGCTCTGTTACTCCCACCTGCGCTTTTCTCCTTCCACATCCTCTGCTCTCCTCCACTCTCTCCCTCCATCTCTATAGCCGCCCGCTGCCAGCCGAACGCTAATTGCAGACGACCAGTCCAGTTTAGGGAAAGTTAGGGTGTCTGACCAAGAGCAGAGACAAATCCATTAGGCTTTATTGGGGCCCTAAAAGAGTTCCCCAGATTCCCTGGGATCCAATCCACGTCAATCACACAACCAGAATTGGATTCCTCAATGAGAACTCTCCCAAGGGAGAGGTTGAGGCTATCAGCATCAGATGCGGTGATGCTCACTCTCTCTCTCTCTCTCTCTCTCTCTCTCTCTCTGTCTTTCTCTTTTTCTTTCCCACTCTCCTTCTCTCTGCCTGGCCATGTTGTATCTACACCGTAGTGAACCAATAAAGCTGTAATACGTATGGATTAAGCTATTAGCCAGTGTTACACAGAGAGTGGCAGAGACTGTGTTTAAAACCCACCACCTCACCGGTCACTGTCACTGACAGAATGACTGCGGAAGTGGCTAGTAGGCGCGAAGAAATCTGTCGCTAGTGAGTAGCCTAGATGTACCCTCTGTCGCTAGTGACTAGCCTAAATGTTCTCTCTGAGACTTGTCAGTAGGCTAAATGTCGTCTCTGAGGCTAGTGACTAGCCTAAATGTTCTCTCTGGGACTAGTAAGTTGGCTAAATGTTTCCCCTGAGACTAGTGAGTTGGCTAAATATTCTTTCTGAGACTAGTGAGTTGGCTAAATGTTCTTTCTGAGACTAGTGAGTTGGCTAAATGTTCTCTCTAAGGCTAGTGAGTAGGCTAAATGTTCCCCCTGAGACTAGTGAGTAGGCTAAATGTTCCCCCTGAGACTAGTGAGTAGGCTAAATGTTCCCCCTGAGACTAGTGAGTAGGCTAAATGTTCCCTCTGAGGCTAATGAGTTGGCAACATTTTCTCTCTGAGGCTAGTGAGTAGGATAAATGTTCCCCCTGAGACTAGTGAGTTGGCTAAATGTTCTTTCTGAGACTAGTGAGTTGGCTAAATGTTCTCTCTGAGGCTAGTGAGTTGGCTAAATGATCTCTCTGAGGCTAGTGAGTTGGCTAAATGATCTCTCTGAGGCTAGTGAGTTGGCTACATGTTCTCTCTGAGGCTAGTGAGTTGGCTAAATGTTCTCTCTGAGGCTAGTGAGTTGGCTAAATGTTCTCTCTGAGGCTAGTGAGTTGGCTAAATGTTCTCTCTGAGGCTAGTGAGTTGGCTAAATGTTCTCTCTGAGGCTAGTGAGTTGGCTAAATGTTCTCTCTGAGGCTAGTGAGTTGGCTAAATGTTCCCTCTGAGGCTCGTGAGTTGGCTAAATACTCTCTATGTATTTACTGCTAGTGATTAGGCTAACTATATCAGGCTAGCGAGCATGCTAAATGTTATTTCTGAGGCTAAAACGTGTGCTAAATGCTCTCTGAAAAAAAATAACTGAAATGTAAATTTTTTTTGAAGGATACATACATTTAAAATTGTATAAAATTAGCTATGTACAGTGTTGAAATAGGGTACAAATACCAATGAGTATGAATGAGAAGGAACAATACATAGAGAGATTGTATTTACAATATTTTTTGTGCTGGTTGTGCTTTTTGGCATTGCAGTGGGTCGCAAATGTTGCTGCTGTGATTGCACATTGCTGTATTTTTCTTAAAGATACAGGAGATATCTGTTTGATTCTATTTTTACATCCTTTCTGGGTATATGATCTTAAGGAAATGTGTCTGATGTCGTTATGTATTTGGTAGGAGGTTCCGTTTCCTCTCTTTTTGGGCAGTGTAGACATTGCATGTCTTCTCTTGAGAGCTAGGTCTGCCTTTAATGGCTTCTCTTGTCAGCAAGGTCATGCACACTGAATCTGTACATAGTCAAGGTTTTTATTAATTTTGGGGCAGTCAGGTATTCACTATGTACTCTCTTTGTAGGGCAAGGTAATATTCCAATTTGATGTTTTTTGGGGGGGTTGATTCTTTCCAGTGTGTCAATTACTTTTTTATTTTCTAATGATTTGGTTACTGACTGTGTTGATGTGTTGATGTCTTGGGCCTCTGTGTTTGTTTTTATGAGAGCCCCAAAACCAGCTGTCTTAAGAGGCTTTTCTCTAGGTTTATCTCTCTGTAGATGAGAGCTTTGTTATGGAAGGTTTAAGAATCACTTCCCTTTTGGTGGATTAGAAATTTAACAGCTCTTTTTTGGATTCAAAACATTTGTGGGTTTTGTCTTAATTCTGCTCTGCGTGCATTTTGTCTCGGCTGCTAGTGACTAGGCTAAATGTTCTCTGTCTCTGTGTTTAGTGGATACAGTAAATGATCTCTCTCTGCCCAGGGTTGTCAGATTTTAGTGACTAGGCTAAATGTTCTCTGTGTTTAGCAGATACAGTAAATGGTCTCTGTCTGCTACTCTTTCGAAGAGACAGACAAAATCCAAACAACAAACAAAAGCCCTTTCTGAGGGCCATGTGAAATTTGAAACTAAAAATACTTTTTTTAATTGTCACATATTTCAGCAACCAGATGCTTAAGTCTGCCTTTTTCTCCGTTAGCGCATATTTCTTTATTTTCTTTCTCTTTATCTCAGTTTCTCCCTCTCACACACAACCAAGCAGATAAATGAGTGTTGATTACTGTGGACAGGGTCAGAGAGTGGAGTGACAAAGGTCGAAGACGAGGCGTCAGACCCCAGTGTCTCCTCACAGTGTCCTCAATTATTACGCATGGACAGACCACTATGTCACACACACACACACACGCACATGCACATGCAAATACATGTCTGTCTCAGATAGCCTTCAGGAGAGAGATGATTCTAGCGTGGATTCAGCCCCACCATGTTTTGAATATCTTCCCTAGGCCTCCTTGATTGAGTGATTTCCTATACATTGTCAGTCTGAATTACCTTCAGTTAATAAGAAACACGGTGGGAGCAAAGTGCCTGGAGAGAGAGAGGCTGGTCAGAGAGATGAAGAGCGGGAGGGAGACGACAGAGGGAGGACAGAGAGATGAAGAGAGGGAGACGACAGAGGGAGGAAGGGTGAGGAGACAGAGAGATGAAGAGACGGAGGGAAAGGAAAGGACAATTATTAATTTGGGATTTTGCAGAAACTGACATTCAGTCTTCCTTCCTCTAACCCTGGGGCTGTATCACTTCACACCCCTCCCTCCCTCCCCCTTCTAACTCTCCCTGCCTCTCTCCTTCCCTCATTCCTTCCCTTCCCTCCATCCCTCTTGACGAAGAAATGCGGTCTCCTCAGCAATTACCAAAGTCTTTTATCAGTCATTTCAAAGAAGGAAAATTAGACCAATTGTGTCAGGGCAGTCACGGGGACAGAAATTGCACACTTATTGGCAGCACTTTGGCCTGTGACTTTGTTCTCAGCTGATGGAGGCTATTGTTATGTAGGGCTGGGGCTCCTAGAGACTGATTGGCTGAGAGCAGTGTGTGTGCGTGTGCGTGCGTGTGTGTGTGCGTGTATTTGTGTGTGTGTGTGTGTAAGAGCAGATGCACAGCCTCTCCCCAGTCTTTTGTCTCTGTCCCAGTCTGGCCTCTGTGAATTTAGACCCTAAAAACTATATATACATTACAGCCAGGGCTTTGTTTACGGAAGCAGACCTACATTTCTTTTGCCTGATAATTCATCCTGAAACCCCTCCTCATCTCCACCCTGTCCCCAGTACCCTATGTTGAAAATAATCACAGTTTTCTGATTAAAAAAGATGACAGTTTACTATTGAATTCCTGATTCTGTCATTCTGAGGCAAAAAGGTCTCCTTTTTGTTGATGTAAATACTTTGTGACTGGCAATCTGTGTGAATTCAGTTGTATGAAGGATGACAATTGAATATAAATATGCAAAAAGGTGAATTGACAAAATCCTTAGGCTAAGTAATTCAAGTTGCAGGACTGAATAGAGTATACTGTGTAATGTAATTGTCAATAAAGGCTAAGTAGTAAATCTGATAGTATATTAGAAATTCAATCCTGGCATATTTAGTCTATTGGTAGTAGTAAACATTTAGTCTAGCTCACCTCCCCATTAGTAGTAGTAGTAGTAAATACTAGCATAGCTTGGTTGTAATAAAGTTTAAGTTTAGCCAATCCCATTAAAAGTAAACATTTTGTCCAGCCTACCTCAGTAGTAGTGAAGGTTTAGTCTACCCTACCTCAGACGTAATGAAGGTTTAGTCTACCCTACCTCAGTAGTAGTGAAGGTTTAGTCTAGCCTACCTCAGTAGTAGTGAAGGTTTAGTCTACCCTACCTCAGACGTAATGAAGGTTTAGTCTACCCTACCTCAGTAGTAGTGAAGGTTTAGTCTAGGCTACCTCAGTAGTAGTGAAGGTTTAGTCTACCCTACCTCAGACGTAATGAAGGTTTAGTCTACCCTACCTCAGTAGTAATGAAGGTTTAGTCTAGCCTACCTCAGTAGTAATGAAGGTTTAGTCTACCCTACCTCAGTAGTAGTGAAGGTTTAGTCTACCCTACCTCAGTAGTAGTGAAGGTTTAGTCTACCCTACCTCAGTAGTTGTGAAGATTTAGTCTACCCTACCTCAGTAGTAGTGAAGGTTTAGTCTACCCTACCTCAGTAGTAGTGAAGGTTTAGTCTAGCCTACCTCAGTAGTAGTGAAGGTTTAGTCTACCCTACCTCAGTAGTAGTGAAGGTTTAGTCTACCCTACCTCAGTAGTAGTGAAGATTTAGTCTACCCTACCTCAGTAGTAGTGAAGGTTTAGTCTACCCTACCTCAGTAGTAGTGAAGGTTTAGTCTAGCCTACCTCAGTAGTAGTGAAGGTTTAGTCTACCCTATCTCAGTAGTAGTGAAGGTTTAGTCTACCCTACCTCAGTAGTAGTGAAGGTTTAGTCTACCCTACCTCAGTAGTAGTGAAGGTTTAGTCTACCCTACCTCAGTAGTAATGAAGGTTTAGTCTACCCTACCTCAGTAGTAGTGAAGGTTTAGTCTACCCTACCTCAGTAGTAATGAAGGTTTAGTCTACCCTACCTCAGTAGTAGTGAAGGTTTAGTCTACCCTACCTCAGTAGTAGTGAAGGTTTAGTCTACCCTACCTCAGTAGTAATGAAGGTTTAGTCTACCCTACCTCAGTAGTAGTGAAGGTTTAGTCTACCCTACCTCAGTAGTAATGAAGGTTTAGTCTACCCTACCTCAGTAGTAGTGAAGGTTGAGACGAGTTTAGTTTATATCGTTATCACCATTGCTAGCCTCCTTTACCACAGGTGACTTGCTAATCCTGTCTATTCCCACAACACTAGTGTAGCCCCTTGCACACACACACACACACACACACACAACTAGTCGGAGGTCTAATTATGTTAGGAACCAATAGGACAGCTGGGAAATCAATATGTTAAGACAGATTGAGTGGAGAGTGTGTGTGTGTGTGTCCGTCCGTGTGTGTGTGTTTAAAATGAGGCTAACACATGTACACCAGGCCCCCGTCAGCACTAGCTTATATTCATGTCATTGAGTCAGCCAGCTGATTGGGCCGCTAAGAGTGTCTCAGTGAGGAGAATTTGTGGGCTTTGCTGTAATGAAAAAGGGAATTAGCAGGCTGGACCTCCGGCACTTTGAGAGATCAATACATATGTTTGAGAAAAACAGAGGGGCCTGGTGTAGAAGGAGATAGAGAAGAGAGAGAGATGAGAGGAAGAACAGAGCGATGCAAGGAGGAAGAAAGGAGAGAGAAAGAGAAGGGAGGACATGCTAATTAGAGTGTTGTGAATTGCTGCTGTGATTCTGTTTTGAAATACATCTCCTTACCACAAAATAAGTCAAAATAAGAACGTGCAAGGTGAGGGAGCGAGAGGGAAAGGGAGAGAGGTCAGAGTCTGTATATTTTGGCTTTCCTAATTTTTGTCAGTCTGACCTCAAATGCAGAGACTATTTTTCAAAGTCAAGGATGAAGAAGGCTTGTGTAATTCATCACCCCCCCCTCAGCCCCCCCCCCCCCCCCCACCACCCCCTCCCGTATCCAGAGACCAGCAACGGCCTGCTGCCTATTTAATTCTCTGGGTTCAAATCTTAATGGTGAACCCCCGGCCTATAAATTACGGAAGCACTCGATTACGAGTTCTGAATAAAGACGTGTGTGTGTCAGACGGGAGAGGGGGATGTGGGACGAATGGTGTGTGTGTGTGTGTGTGTGTGTGTGTGTGTGTGTGTGTGTGTGTGTGTGTGTGTGTGTGTGTGTGTGTCTGTGTGTGTGTGTGTGTGTGTGTGTGTCTGTGTGTGTGTGTGTGTGTGTGTGTGTGTGTGTCTGTGTGTGTGTGTGTGTGTGTGTGTGTGTGTGTCTGTGTGTGTGTGTGTGTGTGTGTGTGTGTGTGTACCTAGGTTTGTGGCTAGCTAGCAACATCTGTGATGTACGAATACCAATGAATGATCATCAAGAGGAATAGGACACCAGGATGGTGTCACCTCTGACCCACACTGTTACTGGAGCATTAGCAGCACCCACACACACACACACACACACACACACACGTCTTTATATGGTTGTGCAGACCTGAGATCTAACCCAGACCCAAGAGTACATTTTCCATGCTAAATTTTACCCTTAACGTAACCTAGCCATGACCCAACTTTTGCCAAAAGGTATGCCAGAACCTAACTCGGCCCAAAACACATAACTCTTAAGCTGGAAATCAAATGTTTTCCTTGTGGGGACCTTGTAGAAATTGTTGTGGGGACTGATTTTTAAGATGTGTCTCTGTCTGTGGGAACATCTTGTCCCCACATGTACAGACAGCCCTGTGTCACACACACAGACACACACACGAAACCACAATGTTATATCGATGCAAGAAATACGGTGAGCTGGTTTTCTATAATTGGAGTGACAGATGAAAGGTCTTGTTTCTGGTGCGGACTGGACAGACAGGAGTGTTTGGTTTCTGGTGCAGACTGGACAGACAGGAGTGTTTGGTTTCTGGTGCAGACTGGACAGACAGGAGTGTTTGGTTTCTGGTGCAGACTGGACAGACAGGAGTGTTTGGTTTCTGGTGCAGACTGGACAGACAGGAGTGTTTGGTTTCTGGTGCAGACTGGACAGACAGGAGTGTTTGGTTTCTGGTGCAGACTGGACAGACAGGAGTGTTTGGTTTCTGGTGCAGACTGGACAGACAGGAGTGTTTGGTTTCTGGTGCAGACTGGACAGACAGGAGTGTTTGGTTTCTGGTGCAGACTGGACAGACAGAAGTGTTTGGTTTCTGGTCCAGACTGGACAGACAGGAGTGTTTGGTTTCTGGTGCAGACTGGACAGACAGGAGTGTTTGGTTTCTGGTGCAGACTGGACAGACAGGAGTGTTTGGTTTCTGGTGCAGACTGGACAGACAGGAGTGTTTGGTTTCTGGTGCAGACTGGACAGACAGGAGTGTTTGGTTTCTGGTGCAGACTGGACAGACAGGAGTGTTTGGTTTCTGGTGCAGACTGGACAGACAGGAGTGTTTGGTTTCTGGTGCAGACTGGACAGACAGGAGTGTTTGGTTTCTGGTGCAGACTGGACAGACAGGAGTGTTTGGTTTCTGGTCCAGACTGGACAGACAGGAGTGTTTGGTTTCTGGTCCAGACTGGACAGACAGGAGTGTTTGGTTTCTGGTGCAGACTGGACAGACAGGAGTGTTTGGTTTCTGGTGCAGACTGGACAGACAGGAGTGTTTGGTTTCTGGTGCAGACTGGACAGACAGGAGTGTTTGGTTTCTGGTGCAGACTGGACAGACAGGAGTGTTTGGTTTCTGGTGCAGACTGGACAGACAGGAGTGTTTGGTTTCTGGTCCAGACTGGACAGACAGGAGTGTTTGGTTTCTGGTGCAGACTGGACAGACAGAAGTGTTTGGTTTCTGGTCCAGACTGGACAGACAGGAGTGTTTGGTTTCTGGTCCAGACTGGACAGACAGGAGTGTTTGGTTTCTGGTGCAGACTGGACAGACAGGAGTGTTTGGTTTCTGGTCCAGACTGGACAGACAGGAGTGTTTGGTTTCTGGTGCAGACTGGACAGACAGGAGTGTTTGGTTTCTGGTCCAGACTGGACAGACAGGAGTGTTTGGTTTCTGGTGCAGACTGGACAGACAGGAGTGTTTGGTTTCTGGTGCAGACTGGACAGACAGGAGTGTTTGGTTTCTGGTCCAGACTGGACAGACAGGAGTGTTTGGTTTCTGGTGCAGACTGGACAGACAGGAGTGTTTGGTTTCTGGTGCAGACTGGACAGACAGGAGTGTTTGGTTTCTGGTCCAGACTGGACAGACAGGAGTGTTTGGTTTCTGGTGCAGACTGGACAGACAGAAGTGTTTGGTTTCTGGTGCAGACTGGACAGACAGGAGTGTTTGGTTTCTGGTCCAGACTGGACAGACAGGAGTGTTTGGTTTCTGGTGCAGACTGGACAGACAGGAGTGTTTGGTTTCTGGTGCAGACTGGACAGACAGGAGTGTTTGGTTTCTGGTGCAGACTGGACAGACAGGAGTGTTTGGTTTCTGGTGCAGACTGGACAGACAGGAGTGTTTGGTTTCTGGTGCAGACTGGACAGACAGAAGTGTTTGGTTTCTGGTGCAGACTGGACAGACAGGAGTGTTTGGTTTCTGGTGCAGACTGGACAGACAGGAGTGTTTGGTTTCTGGTGCAGACTGGACAGACAGGAGTGTTTGGTTTCTGGTCCAGACTGGACAGACAGGAGTGTTTGGTTTCTGGTCCAGACTGGACAGACAGGAGTGTTTGGTTTCTGGTGCAGACTGGACAGACAGGAGTGTTTGGTTTCTGGTGCAGACTGGACAGACAGGAGTGTTTTGCCCCTTCTCCCATGTGGCACGGGGGGGAGGGGGGTGGACAGGAGTGATGGAAGGAAGAAAGAAAGAAAGGTAGAGACGGGAAACAGGTAGGAGGGTGGGATGAGATGAGAGAGGGGAGGGTCACTACCACTATCTGTCCTGCTGTGGATGAGTGTGTGTGTGTGTATGTATGTGTATGTATGTGTATGTAATTGTGTGTGTGTGTATGTGTGCATTTGTGTGTGTTCACGTGTGTGTGTGTTTGTGCACATGTGTGTGTGTGTTTGTGTGTGTGTGTTCCAGATCTGTATATGTGGGTACATTATGTTCCCTCAAAGATAAAATCTAAAAAAAATCTGTCCCAACAAGGTTTTTTAAGTCCCCACAAGGGAAAATGACATTTCTGGCTCAAGGGTTGGTTTAGGATAAAACTTACAATTGGACATTGTGATAGAATTGGGATTGTCTTCAGGCTTTACCATTTGGGGTTAGGCATTAAAGCCTAGTTAAGGTTTGCCATAAAGGTTAGGTTATGGTCAGGGTTAGGTTATGGTCAGGGTTAGGTTATGGTCAGGGTTAAGGCTAGGAAATAGGGAACATGGATTCATGGGTTTGGTTTAGGATTCATGTCCCCACAAGGATAGAAAAACAATTTTGTATGTGTGTATGTGTGTGAGAGAGAGATAATGTGTACATGTGTGTGTGTGCTTGTGTGCTCGTATTTTTGCGAATACAGTTTCTAAAAGCTCATTCTGATCTTCACCAGCTTCAGGGAAGGCATTCAGAGACCAACATATTTTTGTGGGCCTGATTAGGAATGTTAGATTTCAAAAGATCATCACCAGTGAGATAGCTTTGGATTTTTCTGGTTGATGGAAGCATCCTTAAAGGGGTGTCTGCTTTAAAAGGTACGAAGCATTTAAAATACCACTGGTAATTTGAGGCAGTATACACAAAAGTCCTGGCGCACTCACTATTCTATTTATTTTAGTTATTATACAACATCTTTCAGAATTCCAGATATTGCTGAAGCCATGCCTGATATGTTTTTATGAGACCAGCCAATGAACCAGTCAACCAGCAGGTGAACAAACCAAACAGCGAGCCAGTGAGCCAGCCAACCAGCAGGTGAACCGGCCAGCCAGTGAGCCAGCCAACCAGCAGGTGAACCAGCCAGCCAGTGAGCCGGCCAACCAGCAGCTGAAGCAGCAGCTGAACCAGCCAGCCATTGAGCCAGCCAGCCAGCAGGTGAAGCACCCAGCCATTGAGCCGGCCAACCAGCAGGTGAACCAGCCATTGAGCCAGCCAGCCAGCAGGTGAACCAGCCAGCCAGTGAGCCAGCCAAACAGCAGGTGAACCAGCCATCCATGATAGCTATTCCTTGCAATTTAAACTCAGTCAGAAATAAGTAAATACATATTTCAATTCTAATCAAGTTGTGTCAGTTTACCAGCATATAGCCTGTAGCAATAGCCTGCTACTTTATTAGCACTAAATAGTAATTCTACATTTTAGTGATTTTTTTTTTAATATTGTGTTTTATACACACATCTCTGTAATAACTAACTACAGCTTTTTAATAAAAAAAAACTTTTTTTTTTTGACACGAGAACTCATTGATTCTCATCTTTCCGCTTAAATTTGTCATGAATTCAATGACGAAGTTGCTCCCAGTCTTTAAGCGCATTTTATGGCCGATCCATGGTTGTCTTTTCTAAACGTTCCTTTGCCAATTTTTTGCTCTTGCCCGCTAACTAGCTTAACCACAGCTTACGCTGAGCCATGGCAGCAACGTCATGGATCTGAGAAATGGATGCTCATCATTCACAAGTCAACACTAAAGTGGCAAAAATTTAGATAATGTATAATGTATGAACACAGTAATTAAATGCTAATGTGCCTAAGAAAACTCGATCCTGGGTGACGCCTCATTTGAAACACTGTCTTTCGAACCTCATTTGAAGCACATACACATGCATTTGCACTTTATAGGGAAGTGTCACCATTATCTATCCATGTTGAAACGTCATACATGTGAATAGATTTGCACACGCTCTCATCCAAACTGATTTACAGAGGTGAATGTGTGCGTGTTCATGTTTCTTCACACTGTTCGTGTTTCTTCCTGGCTAACTGAGGTATTATAGTGATTCTATTAATAGGTGCACATCCAGACCAAAACGTGTATATATATATATATTATATATATATATATATATATATATATATATATATACATATATATATATATATATATATATATATATATATATATATATATATACATATATATATATATATTCTTTTTTTTAAGATATGTTGTTTGCAAGTGTCCCAGTCTACATGTTTAATAATATATATATAATATATTTTTGAACACTGGATGGAACATTCTGGATCTGAAGTGTCACTGAGCAAAATTTCCAGCAACGCTTCTACTTACAAGGTGCTGGAATTAACTTGCTCCACGCTCACATACTAGCATATTTCACTAAACGTCTTTCCCCTAAACCAGACACGTGCATGCTTTCTGAAAGCTTCTGGGATGAAATAATGATTCCTATTAGATTACTATTCTTAAAGTTACATTAGAAAAAAAAAACAGGAAACAACACTGTGCATCTCCTAATGTAATAACCTGCCAATTAGAACCGTTATGTTGCAATAAGAGGCACTTCTCTGTGCCGCCAAAGAGAACACACATCATCGTTACCCTGTGAGCTTAACGCCATCTTGAGAGAACAGTTGCAGACGCGCACTAATATGTTTATCCTTTGATAAACAAAATGTGGTGATTATGCCGGGCTTATAAAAGTGTATAAGAGGGTAAGAGCGAGAGAGAGAAAGCGTTTGTGTGTGTGTGTGCGTTTGAGAGCTGAACATGTGTGTGTGTCTGTGGCGTTTGTGGCGTGTTCCACATCAAAGAAAGGTCAGGTTCAGACATAGAGGAGGCCTAAAGGTTAGATCACTACTCCACACAGAACACAGGAAGGGCTGGACTCATCAAAGCGTTCGCTGGACTCAAACTAGCAGAGGTCACTAGAACAGTGACACACACACACACACAACACACAACACACACACATGTTGGTTTTGGTACAGTGTCTTCGTGGGGACCCGTTAAAAATCACAAATAACCATCCCTTACCATGACCTTTCACTGAAGGCCTAACCTTAAACTCTTAACCTAGATCCAAGACTAAGGCCCCTAGCCACTGTGTCTCGGTTTTTTCCTCATTGGGATGCGCAAAATGTTTGAACATTTCTATCATTGCAGGGATTTTTGGTGCCCAGAAGTCGAACAAAAACTCAAAAAGAAAGGAGGCGGAAGAGGAGGCAGCATACCCCTGAAACAAAAGACGGGATTTTTTAAAAATAAATAATCAAGTTACCAACAGAAACAAAATGAATTATACAGGTATCCTGGATACAATCAAAAGCTGGGAAAATGAAAGTGTGGCTTCGATATTGAAACTTTTATGATGATTTTTGACATGCTTGTAAAATGCTTTTAGGAGAGGGGGGGATGAATACAGGACTGACGTTATGCATTAATCAGAGCCATCAGTGTTGAAGGACTCCACATCTATGACATCATCAGAGATAACCAGACAAGGGTGTCACAATCATTTCAGAAAGGAGTTCATGCATGCATGCAGTCATTTCATGAAATACTCATTAGAGTGTTAATTTTTTGTCAGTTTGATGTCATGTCTACATTACAGGCTATATTTAACATAAAGGGGAAAAGTCGTCAGTAGACATGGCAGACATGTGTCTTAATTCACATGGGGCTTGGAAGACCAAAGAATGGAATTTTACAAGAACGCTTTTATTATTTGTTCCTGATCCATGAACCCACTGCTGCTAAAAGCATTGAGTGATTCTCCTTCTTATGTTCAAATGGAAAACAACCAAGTATGGCCTCTCTTAGGCTGTGTTATTTACTTAAAGCACAAATATAATCAGTCATTTTAGCTCCACTTCATATATCCACTCAATTTCAAAAGAGCTGAAGCAGCTCGCATCCAGCCTCAAAACGGGGCGAAGAACCGTCTTTTTCGCTACCAGAAGTGACAGGATGTTGCTACACGTTTTTGCTTAGTCGTCTGTTTTTCTCAACCTATGCACGTGTCTCTCCACAAGCTCTGGACACCGGCTCCAACACCTGGGTATGTTTCACTATGTGCGTGTGAGATTGTGTTACGTGCGCACGTGTGTGTGTGTGCGCGTGTGAGTTTGTGTTTACGCAAGCACGTGTGTGTTTGGGAGAGAGAGACACCCAGGGCCGTAGCTAATGCCAGGATAGAAGGGTGCTGTATGATTCAGGGGGGACCATGGCTTGACTGGACGTAATGATTTCAATGACATTTATGTGAGGGGGCCCAGCCGTGTATCTTTTCAGGGGGCTCAGGATTGCTGGAGATGGCCCTGGACCTACTCCACCCTATCATGACAGGAGGTAATGCAGAGTAATGTTTTAAGACTTGTACTAGTGAAGGAGCTCTCCCTTAAGGTGGATAAAAGCTAAATGCTAAGCTAAGCTAAAACAATGGGACACAAAAAGGGTGTGCTAAAAGCTAATTGCTGTAGCATATGGAAATCAATTCGTAAATGTGGCTAACTTAATACGTGCTAATGCCTTTGAGACTTGAAAGGTGCACTAAAAGCTAAGTGCTATGGTCACACAGTAAAGGGGACGGCCTTTTTCGGAAAAGAACAAAGACCCATGTCCAGTAACTAGCAGCCCTCTCACACGTGTCCAGGATCTCTCAGAAATACTGTTTGAATAATGAACCCAATCTCCAGGGACTGGGCCTTATTTGAATTGGCTCCTGAGACGCCATTTTGAAGAGACACCAGCAAATAAAAACAGCATATACTCTTCATTTCAATAGGCATGTGCGTCTGTCTGTGTGGATGTGTGTGTGTGTGTGTGTGTGTGTGCGCGCATGCGTGTACTCTGGAACCGGGAGTCCATTTATCAGGGACAAAGGGCCTCCAAAGTGTCAGAGAGACTAATGGATGAAAGAGCTTCTCTTCCACTCTGTCAACATCCGCAGAAATTAATTAAAAATAACGAATATACTTCTTTCTCTCAGACTAATTTATTACAATGCTAATTGGTGCAACTCCATAGCAGGTTAATTCTTTAAACACTGTCTTACATCAAGACATTTTCATCATCTATAATTCATGATATACTTTGTACCAAGCAAAGATGTTAAATATTTAGTGAATCACTGGCCTAAAGTTAATCACTCTTTTGATAAATGCATGTGTTTTTTGCGCCTCTTACTTTTCCCAATCTTTCTCTCGCTCCCTCACTGTTTCTCTCGCTCCCTCTCTTCGGTCGAGAGAACACATTCAAGTGGTTGTGTAATCTATTTTTAATTTCTCCATCATGAATTAACATAATTCAACTTAGCATAATGTATTAATTACAGTGCTTGGTTAAGTGTTACATTATATCTCTGTGAAACAAGCTATTATCTCTGTACTTCATAAATAATTAAATTTAATCCATTTTTAAATAAGGCTTAAACATTAATTAGCAGTTCTTCTCGCTAATGTCTTTTCTCATGAAGTTCATTCCTTTCACAATAAAAGCTCTTCACCAGCTCAAGATAGCTCTGAGGTACTTGCCCCAACAGTCCCTACTGAAAAATACTACCGGCAGCGTTTTGCTGGTCGTGAAAGCACAGCGCTGTAGATGCACCGCAGAGTTAAATATAACGTGAATTTCGGCTACTCTACATCTCGGCAGCGTCGACCATGACACACATTTACCTCTCAATCTAAATCTGTGGTTTGTGCTTGCGGTGCGTTAGCTACGCCCGTGACGCCTTGTGACAAAAAACACCTGGTCCTGGTATGAACAGGAAGTGCAGGCTTTTGTTCCTGCTCAGAATGTCGGCTGCCTGCGTCGGTCGTTACTGTGCCTACTGTGCCGCGTGTCCCGTGTTGATCTAGCGTCCTGACGTTCGGTATCCCGCGTTCCCCCTCATCGTGTCTGACCAGATGAGGGGGGGGAGGCGAGCATTACCTCCAGTAATGATGAGAAGAAACAGAGGAGATATACAGGCTTCCTTTGTCGCTCCCCAGTTGCCTTCATTCTCCCCCTGGTGTCTTTCAGCAAACGGAGAACACAGCATCCAAACGACACTGTTAGATTTTTAACACCCAATTTGAATGCACTTCTGACTCTTTCACACACACTCTTTCTCTCTCTCTCTCTCTCTCTCTCTCTCTCTCTCTCTCCCTCTCTAAACCGGGTGTTTGATCATCACGCATTTCCATCATCCCGGTACCTCGTCCCTCTCCCTGTCAGGTAACAAACAATGAGTTTTTGATGTGAATAATTTAACGTGTGTACGGCAACCGCCAGCACCACCTCAACCCACGCTGCAGTGCACCCCATCTCTGTCATTAAGACAACTGATTTCCCCGTAGATTACCTCTCCTCCCAGTCCCTCCCTCCATCCCGTCTCTCCCTGCTCTCTCTCCCTCCAGCCGTGGAATGAAAAGCGAACCCTCATCGTGAAGATCTCTGTGATTTCTGTGGAAGGAGGCGCGCGCTTAAAGGAAGACTAAACGAGGCAGTAACAGTAGCGGGCGAGAGCCAAGGGGGAGGAAGGACAGGAGACAGACATCAGGTGAATGACAGAAAGACACAGGGTTGGAAACTGAGAGAACAAGTCGTTTGAGCGTTTCTCTACATATTCTTCACGTCTTTCATTCCTATTGTTGAGGCGACAAACGATAACCTTGTTATCAAAAAAAAAAAAAGAAAGAGGCATTGATTCAATACTTCTCTGTGTTTCTTTGATCCTGAACTGTTCCGGGCCTCACTTCTGACACACACTGGAAAAACAACTGTGTTAAGGATAATAACAGCCTTCATCCATACCTCTTCTACTCCCTCCACACACAAGACGCATGGATAGCCAAGTGCAAATAGTTTAACGGCCCTCCCCTTCCCTTCCACACACACACACACACACACACACACAGTAAATGCATAATCCACATGAATATGTTGTAGTGTCACCAAATGCCAAGCAATTAACGTCTCGGCCCCCTGCTTCTGCAGTAATGGTGGGATATTCTTCTCTCTGCTCAAATCTACCAACCTCATCTCCCACCCAAGGACGCAGAGCGAGGGAGGGAGGGAGATAGAGAAGGAGAGAGAGAGACAGAGGGAGAGAGGGGGGAATGAGATGGAGGGAGGGAAATAGACAGAGGGGCAGAGAGAAAAAGAGAGAGACAGAGAGAGAGAGAGGGGGGGGGTGGGAGACAGAGGGAAGAGAGAGTATTATCTGAATTATAGACTCATCTAACTGCCTCCATTCAACATCCAGCACCATCCTGTGTCACACAATCAGCACTGAAAGACACCAGTGGATAGGGATCACCTCAACGGGCGACGGGGTCCTTACTTTCATTAAAAAGGATTAAAAAGATAGTGGGAAGGGAGAGGAGTGGAGGGGAGGGAGGGAGGAGGGACAGGCACCGTCCGATTCTGGGGGAGATATGGCTTCTATGAAAATAGAGTAGTATAAAGCCTGGATGTTTAAAGGACAGGTTGAGGGCTGGGGGGGCGGGGTGAGGTGAGGGGGAGGATGAGGTGAGGGAGAGGGTGAGGTGAGGGAGAGGATGAGGATGAGGAGTAGAGTAGAAAGTATTAATAAGCTATTGTGGGGATAATTGAGGAAAGACGGGGAGTCTCGTATTAAGGCAGGGCGGCAGAATAGGGCTTCTATCTTTGGTTCGCTTTCATTAACACCGTGTGTAGCATACCTGGTTGTGTGAAATCAACGGGAGGGCCTTCAATTACCACATGCAGTCAGCGGTCCACACACACACACGAGTCATTATAGTTATATCCCCTGATTGTATCCAAATGACTAGGAACAGGACAGGACGAATTGGAGGGAAGAAAGAGAGTCTGGATTTTTCCCTTTGTTTCTGCACTTCGGTTAGTGGACCTGGGCTGACATTAGTGGGTGGGGACTGACATTAGTGGGTGGGGACTGACATTAGTGGGTGGGGCTCTTTGAAGGCAGACCTGCTTAAAAAAGATGAGGGTACATTTCAGGGAGAGTGACATCAATCGTGTAGTAAACCTGAATACGCCTGTGGGCAGTCACACACACACACTCACAGACATTTACACACACACACACACACAAACACAGACCTCTTTCCCTCTTCCTCTCTCATCCTCTGTCTCTCTCTCTCTCTCTCTCTCTCTCTCTCTCATTCGCTCCATATCTTCTCCGCACTTTCTGGTGCGTGCTGTCAATCCTAAGGGGCACCTGTCTGTCTCTTGGCTCTCGTTCAGTAAGGATGGAGGATATAAAGCTAGCTGTCTTTATTTCCCTTGTAAATCCATCTGTGTTCCCTCAGCTTTGTTTTGATCAACCCTCCATCCCACCAAGCCATGAAGTCACACTGCAACCACTGGGAATAGTTCTCATTATTTCAGACACACACACACACACACTTTTGAACACTTGCCCCTCGTCCCATACATTTAAATGTGGACCAGAGCGGGACAAAGTCCTTCCTGCTGGCTTGACATGATTTACAAAGCAGCATATTAAAAAACTGGATTCATTAATATGTAAAGTAGTTTGGTGTCTTCAATGTGGGACGGGGTTCCCAGGCCACGCCTCCAAGGTCCTGGCTGGATTGACGTCAGGTCATTTGTGTGTGTGTGTGTGTATATAAGCACTCACGTGCATGCATATTTTTTTGCTTGTGTGTGTGTGTGTGCTTGCCTCTGTGTGTTTGCCTGTCCCCAGGGTGATTAGGGAGAATAAATATGCTTGATTACAAATGTCCTATCTCGCTATCAGCAGGTTTAATGTATGCCGTTTAATTGAGCATCACTGAGTAAAGCGTGAGTTATGGAATGAGCAGACAGGCCAATATCGCTGTAAGAAATTGTGGGGGGAGTTAGAAGAGGGGGAGGCCAGGATGGGATGTTGTGAGCATGAGATGGGTGAGATAAGGATAGAGAGTGGTGACACACACACATTCACACACACACACACACAAGCTCAGACTAATTGCCTTACTGTCTTGAAGAGTTGGTGACAGAGGAGTCAGTCGAGAGTCGACTTTCAAACCAGGTTGGATAGAGAGAAAGAGAGCGAGAGAGAGATAGGGGGGCAGGTTATCTCAGGAGAGATAATTAAGACCGTGGCATTCCCCCCTCCCTCCGTGTCAACAACCAAAAACACATCTAACCCTTAACCATGGGAGGATGCCCCGTGACGGAAAAAGGCACACGCTCCCTCACCAAATGGATACACTGGGCCCCGGATGTTGGCATATTAACGTCGGAACAATATGCTAAACACCTGTGACTTCAAAGAAAGTGATGCATCCTGGGAGTTGTAGTCTGATCTATGGACTGTGCATTAATGTGGGCTGCGGCACCCCTCTCAACGGCACATCAAGGCTCTGTAATATTTGTGCCGCACTGAGGTCCAGACATTAGCCACTCACATTTGGTTAGGGTTATATCGGTTCACCAAACACCGGGACCTTTGATGGGGCAGAGGGGATAAAGGGGGATGGAAGGGGGGAAGGGGGACCGTTGAAAGGCCCTAAAGCGGTCACATACACAACAGTAACACCCCAAGGGACCCTTGGACAGGACAAGGGGGAGGAGGGAGACTGCTCATAACTCATTTGCAGACCTGCTCTTTGCTCAGCAAAATAAAAGCAGAGTAGTAATTATTAATTCATTATTAATAGTGGGCATTATTTATGAAGCCCGGGGATACCAGGGACTGGGTTGTTTGCGTCTGTGTGCACAGTGGGAAGAGCTCCAGCCAAAGCCCCAAGGCACTCCTATCCCCTCTCCTGCCCAGCGAGAGGCATCGTCCCCTGGGCATGGCCAAGCTTGGCTGGGCTGGGGGTTGTGGCAAACATGACAGACTTTTCACTTCAACTGAGGCCAGAATAATGTTATGGTATAATAAGGGACCGCACCTCATTTATAACGATATAATAAGGGACCGCACCTCAGTTATAACGGTATAATATGGGACCGCACCTCAGTTATAACGGTATAATAAGGGACCACACCTCATTTATAACGGTATAATATGGGACCGCACCTCATTTATAACGGTATAATATGGGACCGCACCTCATTTATAACGGTATAATAAGGGACCGCACCTCATTTATAACGGTATAATAAGGGATTGCACCTCATTTATAACGGTATAATAAGGGACCGCACCTCATTTATAACGGTATAATAAGGGACCGCACCTCAGTTATAACGGTATAATGTTGTATTATGTTGTCCTGTGTTGTCCTGTGTTATGTTGTCCTGTGTTGTCCTGTGTTATGTTATCCTGTGTTGTCCTGTGTTATGTTATCCTGTGTTGTCCTGTGTTATGTTATCCTGTGTTGTCCTGTGTTATGTTATCCAGTGTTGTCCTGTGTTATGTTATCCTGTGTTGTCCTGTGTTATGTTATCCTGTGTTGTCCTGTGTTATGTTATCCAGTGTTGTCCTGTGTTATGTTATCCTGTGTTGTCCTGTGTTATGTTGTCCTGTGTTGTCCTGTGTTATGTTATCCTGTGTTGTCCTGTGTTATGTGTTGACCTTGATTCATAGAGGTTGTTGTTGCCATTGGCCAAAAATAGAGAAGGCCAAGGCTCTGTGTGTCCTTGCAAGTGCCTGTGTGTGTGTGTGTGTGTGTGTGTGTGTGTGTGTGTGTGTGTGTGTGTGTGTGTGTGTGTGTGTGTGTGTGTGTGTGTGTGTGTGTGTAAAACATGTGTATTGATTCTTAGTGAAATTTAAAAACTACATGACCCATGATGGTGTTTCAACAAGTTTTCATGAATTCAGATTGTTCATTTGATTCAACTTTAGATTCAGACGTTTCATTTTCATATTCATTCTAATCTGTAAGGTTAAAGATTATGGTTTGGGGAAGTCATCCAACTAGAAATATATGTAAAACATTTCTTCTATCAAAAATAAACACGCAAACATCTTGTCATAGACCCTGTCAGCTTTGATAGCCATACATCAAGATCCTGGGAACTTACAAAAACATAAAATGTTCATGTTAATCCCACATGAACCTCCATTATACATAATATAAACACACACACAGAACTGTATAATTTAAAAAGTTTACGTATTCATCATGCCCGTTAAAAATAACAGCACACTTTCATCTTAAGGTGCAAAAAGGGGTCAACAAATGCAGCAGGGCTGCTTGAAGGTCACATGCCAATCTACAATGTAGGAGGGAAACCTGTAAACACAAAAAATAGCACGTAGCTTTAGACATTTGATCCTTACCGTCCACAAATATGAAAGCTTCTGTGTTGTGAGGCTGTGAAATGATACATTTTACAGTCCAGTTTAAAACTCAATTTGACTGCATGGTAGCCTAGTCATAATGGCTGTTCCTATTTCCAGCAGTGAGCCAATCAATAAGAAATTGCTGAGAGCATAAATGATTCCATTTTCTGCAGGGGGAAATGGGTTTGATGAGAAAACGGTGAAATTGATATGTGAGGAGCATTACCACAAACGTCAGGGTCACGAGATAAGACTACACACTATGCCACACTGATAAAAACAGAGCGTGCTGCTCACACACACACACCAGTTTTTATGAAAGTCCTTAAGTAAAGGTTATAGTTAAAATCTTCTTCAATTTGTTCATGAGGTGCTTGTGCTGATGCAGTGCCTCTGGTGTACATGTACAACTGGACCAGTCCACCTCACTTACAGCTTCCCCCGTCAGTGGGCATCAAATAGAACCTTGCCGGGTTTTTAAGCCCAAAGAAAACACTTTCGACATTTCGTTGGCGAGTCATTGGCTGATGGTCATTTTGTGGCGAGTCGTAGGATGATGGACATTTTGGTGGCGAGTCGTAGGATGATGGACATTTCGGTGGCGAGTCGTAGGATGATGGTCATTTCGGTGGCGAGTCGTAGGATGATGGACATTTCGGTGGCGAGTCGTAGGATGATGGACATTTCGGTGGCGAGTCGTAGGTTGATGGACATTTCGGTGGCGAGTCGTAGGTTGATGGACATTTCGGTGGCGAGTCGTAGGATGATGGACATTTCGGTGGCGAGTCGTAGGTTGATGGACATTTCGGTGGCGAGTCGTAGGTTGATGGACATTTCGGTGGCGAGTCGTAGGATGATGGACATTTCGGTGGCGAGTCATTGGCTGATGGTCATTTCGTGGCGAGTCGTAAGATGTTGGACATTTCGGTGGCGAGTCGTAGGATGATGGACATTTCGGTTGCGAGTCATTGGCTGATGGTCATTTCGTGGCGAGTCGTAGGATGATGGACATTTCGTGGCGAGTCGTAGGTTGATGGACATTTCGGTGGCGAGTCGTAGGATGAAGGACATCTCGGTGGTAGGTTGATAGGGCACTTTTGACAATGTCTGGACACTGTGCAGATGTTTCGCTATCAGAAGCAGCGGGAATGTTCTAGTCATAACAGTGAGCTATGCAAGGTCCACAGCTAAACAAGGAATTATCCCCAATGTAAGCAACAGAATCATCTAAGGGCAGAGGAGAGAAATGGTTAGCAAATTACAACGGCCTTAACCATAACAACCCATCCTCCCACTTTCCGTCCACGGGTCCCGGTTTCCATCCCATTGTCTATACTCCTGTCTTAATCTCTCTTAGGCCTTCCTGGAACAGAGGGAGGGAAACAGGCCAGTGAGAAATGGGAGAAATAGAGAAAAAGAAAGAGAGGGAAAGGGAGAGAGAGAAAGAAAGACAGAGGGCAAGGAAGAGGCATCAAGAGAAAGGATTGAGCAATAGTCCTCTATACTATCCCTAAGTAAACCATTTCACTAACTTCACAAAATCAATGACACACCATGACCCCCTTCATGCAATACATTTAACGGCATATGTGCAAAGAGTCGTCTTACCTCCTTGTAGATACAGTATTGTGGTGGAAGGAAACACAAATCACACACACACACACACTTTAACATTTCTTTAACCCCAAAATTCCTTGGTCCGTTACCACAAGCAATTTGAGAAATAACAGTCCAGCATATTGACAATGCTAGGTCACTATATGTACTGTATGTGTGTGTGTGTGTGTTTCATTGTGTCCATGTGGTTCTATAAGGGTACTAAACCATGGAACATGTGTCCATGTGGTTCTATAAGGGTACTAAACCATGGAACATGTGTCCATGTGGTTCTATAAGGATACTAAACCATGGAACATGTGTCCATGTGTTTCTATAAGGGTACTAAACCATGGAACATGCAGATAATGGACATTTATCAGTCTCAACCTATTAAAAGCCTGTTTTATACTGATGGTTTGATTTAGGTTTCAAGGGACAAAGGATTTACACTGGGTTACAATTGTTTGTGTACAAATGTATATTTATCTATGTATTATCTATATATACATATTATTTGAAAACACAATAGGTCTTAAGCACTAACAAGAATGTTCAGCATGTGTAGCTTGACACTTGGTTGATTTCTTTCATTTAAATGTCTTCACTATAACCATAAATATAAACAATGAAATGCAATTTAAATGAATAAATATTTGTGTTTGTTGTTGATTGTTTGTTGTTGACCCTCATAACCACCCCGAGGTCATCCAGCTGTCCAGTTCAACCAGAAACAAGTATTCAGAAATGATTTTGTCCCAGTCCTCCTCTCTCCGTCTTACCTTTCCTCTCTCTTTCTCCAGAGTTCCAGTCCTCCAGAATTTCATTGTTCTCGTGATCCAGTGCTCCAGTTTCACCAGTGTTCAAATTCTCCATTGCTCCAGTTACTCCACTGGTGCAGTTACTCTATTGCTCCACTGCTCCATAACAGTGGTTCCCATCTTCAGTCTACCACTTCCCCCAAAATTACTCATTTGTGTTGCTGCACCAGACAATCATGCAGCCTTATAATTAGTTGACAAGTTGCATCAGATGAGCTTGGCTGTGGCTTCACTAAAAACACTTTTGGGGGATTTGGGAACCACTGCTCTTGTGTTCCAGGACCAGGATTACAGTTATCAATCCAGCTCTTGACAAAATGTTTGTGTACCAGTTTTTCTTTTCTTGTAACACATAGGTTACTTGTGGTTTTGAGAAAAGTTTAAACAGGCCCATGAAGTATTGATGTGCCCTTCCACTGTACCACAATTAAACGACCAGATCAACAGGCAATCATCAGAGTCGACACAAGATCCAGCCTTATCTCATACAGGAGTTCTAGAGAGTTGCCACCTTCTAGGTTTTCCCCCAAAGCTAATTTTAGTGCACCATCATCTCACCATAGCCTTTCCATAGCTACAGTGTTTTGTGGACCAACAACCTGAATTTCTACTTTCCATGAATTTTGACAGCCATTGAAATGAACATGCTAACAATGTAGCTGAACCAGCCAGTCCAAATTAATATTAAGTGTAAGGGAATAAGGTTTGGGATGACCAGTAGATCACATGACATTGAATATGAATATTGAAAAGGTCCAGCGCAGCACATGACGTTGAATATGTTACACAAAAAATATGCTACAGCAAGCTAACTAGCTGTTTCTGAGTTAGCAATCCTGAGTTTTCACAAATCCTCCTACCGCAGCTGATCGAAAGGAGCTGTTGTTGAGAGAACGTGCTGGCGTGCAGGCAGACGGATATTCAATTGTTTTGGGGAAGTAAGATTACAGCTTTATGAAGCAATGTGTTTGTGTCACAGTGAGTTAGTTTCCCTTTGCCACCTCAACAAACAGAAATGTAGCTTGAAGTCCAACCACTCACGTGTCGGTTGTACATGAGCCACACCATTCTTTCTAGTCCTCAGGGAATTGGACATTACAAACGTTTTATACCCATTGAATCTCTCACAACAAGCACTCTAAAAATGGTTGGAGTCGTTATAACATTCCACCTCTGTTTGATCAAACTGCAAAACGTTATGCTGAAGCAATTGACCAATTGCTGATTTTATTAGCCAGCTAATGGGGCTTATTAGCTAGCTATGGTATTGTTTGGTCTGATGCACTATAAATGTATGATCTGAGCTAATGTTTTTCACATAGTTAATTGTGCTTGAATTCGTCTAGCTAGCTAGCCATCTTGTGCCCAAGCTGGGCTGCTTGAATGTGGCATTAATCCGGGGGTTACTAGCTAGCCAGCTAGCAAACAGCTGGAACATAACAATATGTCAATAATCAAGAAAAAGACAAGTTATCCTCAAAAATACTAACTCAGTGATGACATTGTGGACTTTCTTGGAGGTTATTCCATTTTCTCCCAACGGAATTTGATAGGTTACAATTTGGCATCTTTGCCAGAAAAAAGTTGAGTAGCTTGCGGCGCCATCTGCTGACTCTTTTGGGGTTGGCTTTCTCAATTGGCGATTTCACTAAGAAATTACAAGGGTAAAAAACCCATGTTAACATGCACTGCCAAATCATACTATAATATCGATGCAACAGCTGGCCCAACATTAATAAAACCCCTTGGTTCTTGCCAATCTCTATGCCCAGATGAGGCATATGAAGAAATTACAAAACCTGGTGTGGATATAATGAATGCACTCCAACACACACACATACACACTTTGAGTTAACTATAATTATTATCTCCACAACCTCCACATATTGGAACTATGCGTTCTCAAAGGCCTGCTTGTACAATAAGGGTGCGTAATAATACAATTAATGTGTGTAATAAAACAATAAAGGTGCGTAATGCTGGGTGTTGGACCTTGGTAAGGCATGTCATCAGCGTGGTACCAATTTGATAGTCATTTCCTAAAGGCCCTATCAGTAATAATTTTTCATTGCATTGCTGTAATTGTTTTCATACTGTCCACTAGAGAAAGCAATTAAACAAATTAAAAAAGGACAATGTGAGAACATCTAAATGGCGAAATGTTTAAGTCCAAGATACAAGTAACTCACTTCTGACTCCTTGTATTCAGCTACACCCAAACCAACAGAGTATTATCTCCACAAATAAATCAATAACATACTGACAGGTCACATAACAATCCACCACACGCACACACACACACACACACACCTAAAAACCTTGTTAGTGTAAATAGCTCCAGGAGATTATTGTGCTAATAAATGAAAATAAAATGAACAGCGCTAGCTCATTCTCCTCTCTTAGCATTGCTTTCCCCTGCAGTGTTTTAAACATCAACTCTGTAATTATTTCTCTAATGTGAAGTTCCCAGACCAAATTAGAAGCGCTACAGCAAGCCAACCTAACCTAACCTGGCTTCTTCTATCTGCTGTGGCGCTCTCGCTTTTATACAAATCATCCGACCTTAGAGCTGCTGTGTTAATACCTGGGGGCAGCGTACGTGTGTGGAGTGTATGTATGTGCATGTGTGTGCATGCGTGCGTGCGCTTGTGTGTGTAAGAGAGAGAGAGAGAGAGAGAGAAGGAAATGGAGAGGGCGGGTGAGGATGTGAGACGAGACATAAGGACAAACAGTGGGATCCTCAGCCACCGGCAAACACTAGGGCTTTAATGAACAATGAGATGCACGTTGACTCAAACACCAGGGCTTTAATGAACAATGAGATGCACGTTGACTCAAACACCAGGGCTTTAATGAACAATGAGATGCACGTTGACTCAAACACCAGGGCTTTAATGAACAATGAGATGAAAGTTGACTCAAACACTAGGACTTTAATGGACAATGAGATGCACGTTGACTCAAACACTAGGACTTTAATGAACAATGAGATGCACGTTGACTCAAACACCAGGGCTTTAATGGACAATGAGATGCACGTTGACTCAAACACTAGGACTTTTAATGAACAATGAGATGCATGTTGACTCAAACACTAGGACTTTTAGTGAACAATGAGATGCACGTTGACTCAAACACTAGGACTTTAATGAACAATGAGATGCACGTTGACTCAAACACTAGGGCTTTAATGAACAATGAGATGCACGTTGACTCAAACACTAGGACTTTAATGAACAATGAGATGCACGTTGACTCAAACACTAGGGCTTTAATGAACAATGAGATGCACGTTGACTCAAACACTAGGGCTTTAATGAACAATGAGATGAAAGTTGACTCAAACACTAGGACTTTAATGGACAATGAGATGCACGTTGACTCAAACACTAGGACTTTAATGAACAATGAGATGCACGTTGACTCAAACACCAGGGCTTTAATGAACAATGAGATGCACGTTGACTCAAACACTAGGGCTTTAATGAACAATGAGATGCACTTTGACTCAAACACCAGGGCTTTAATGAACAATGAGATGAAAGTTGACTCAAACACTAGGACTTTAATGGACAATGAGATGCACGTTGACTCAAACACTAGGACTTTAATGAACAATGAGATGCACGTTGACTCAAACACCAGGGCTTTAATGAACAATGAGATGCACGTTGACTCAAACACTAGGGCTTTAATGAACAATGAGATGAAAGTTGACTCAAACACTAGGACTTTAATGGACAATGAGATGCACGTTGACTCAAACACTAGGACATTAATGAACAATGAGATGCACGTTGACTCAAACACCAGGGCTTTAATGAACAATGAGATGCACGTTGACTCAAACACTAGGGCTTTAATGAACAATGAGATGCACTTTGACTCAAACACTAGGACTTTTAGTGAACAATGAGATGCACGTTGACTCAAACACTAGGACTTTTAGTGAACAATAAGATGCACGTTGACTCAAACACTAGGACTTTTAATGAACAATGAGATGCATGTTGACTCAAACACTAGGACTTTTAGTGAACAATGAGATGCACGTTGACTCAAACACTAGGACTTTAATGAACAATGAGATGCACGTTGACTCAAACACTAGGGCTTTAATGAACAATGAGATGCACGTTGACTCAAACACTAGGGCTTTAATGAACAATGAGATGAAAGTTGACTCAAACACTAGGACTTTAATGGACAATGAAATGCACGTTGACTCAAACACTAGGACTTTAATGAACAATGAGATGCACGTTGACTCAAACACCAGGGCTTTAATGAACAATGAGATGCACGTTGACTCAAACACTAGGGCTTTAATGAACAATGAGATGCACTTTGACTCAAACACTAGGACTTTAATGAACAATGAGATGAAAGTTGACTCAAACACTAGGACTTTAATGGACAATGAGATGCACGTTGACTCAAACACTAGGACTTTAATGAACAATGAGATGCACGTTGACTCAAACACCAGGGCTTTAATGAACAATGAGATGCACGTTGACTCAAACACTAGGGCTTTAATGAACAATGAGATGAAAGTTGACTCAAACACTAGGACTTTAATGGACAATGAGATGCACGTTGACTCAAACACTAGGACTTTTAGTGAACAATAAGATGCACGTTGACTCAAACACTAGGACTTTTAATGAACAATGAGATGCATGTTGACTCAAACACTAGGACTTTTAGTGAACAATGAGATGCACGTTGACTCAAACACTAGGACTTTAATGAACAATGAGATGCACGTTGACTCAAACACTAGGGCTTTAATGAACAATGAGATGAAAGTTGACTCAAACACTAGGACTTTAATGGACAATGAAATGCACGTTGACTCAAACATTAGGACTTTAATGAACAATGAGATGCACGTTGACTCAAACACCAGGGCTTTAATGAACAATGAGATGCACGTTGACTCAAACACTAGGGCTTTAATGAACAATGAGATGCACTTTGACTCAAACACTAGGACTTTTAGTGAACAATGAGATGCACGTTGACTCAAACACTAGGACTTTTAGTGAACAATGAGATGCACGTTGACTCAAACACTAGGACTTTTAATGAACAATGAGATGCATGTTGACTCAAACACTAGGACTTTTAGTGAACAATGAGATGCACGTTGACTCGAACACTAGGACTTTTAATGAACAATGAGATGCATGTTGACTCAAACACTAGGACTTTTAGTGAACAATGAGATGCACGTTGACTCGAACACTAGGACTTTTAATGAACAATGAGATGCACGTTGACTCAAACACACTAAGGCTATATGCATTAGCTTTGTTCCCAAATTAAAGGTTAGGATTATAAATAAACAAAATGATAGGATGTCAGGAGATAAAATGATCTTTTGGAATAATTTCGCTTTCTTTCACGTTCTGATGATTTTTATGACTTTGTAGATTGAAAAAGGCTTCCCCGTAATGGTTTTTAAATTATAGCACTCAAAATTAGACATAAAAGGTATTTTACTGCTCAAATACATTAGAAATCCCACTTAGAGCTTTAATTCTAGATTGTTTCTATTGTGTAAATGGCTTGTGGCAATGTATAGACATTAGTATTTATCACAGGGGCAATTTTTCTATATCCAATCAGAATAAAGTAGTCCGTACAGCAGTGGACATTCGTCTGGTTTGGCCATCGAAACACACAGATGAATGATAGGGTCAGTTGATTACAGAATGCACGCCAAACATTGAAAACACCTCAATATGGTCTGGAAAATACTGGACATTTCTCACATTAAATCATATATATATATATATATATATACTCAAGCACCTAAATTTACGCACCCACATGGTTTCTTTTATAATAGAGAGAGAAAAATACGCCACGAGAGAGAGAGATACATATAAAATGAGAGAAAGAGTGAGAGTGGAAATGAGATGGAGTGATGGTTTCCTGACTGTCTGTGTGTGTTGCCATGGTGATAATAAAAGTCTGTCTGACTTGGAGAGTGAAGGTGATCTCAGCCAGACCACTTGAGGTAGGAGCTCATCACCGCAAGGACCTGTGTGTGTGTGCGTGTGTGTGTGCGCGCATGTTGGGGCGGGGCACCGAGGATCATTTACAGCGGCCCAGCGCTCTGGAGAAATTGCCTCTGGGTGTGGAGCACCCACAATGTTCTAGACCATTAGGTCAAATAAGTCACCTCCATTTTCAGGTAGCTGACTGGCGAGCAAACGCTCTGACATACTGACACATTCTGCCTCACCCTTACAGGGGGAGATAGAAAGGGGGAGAGGGAGAGGGTTGGGGGAAGGGATGGGAAAACAGAAGGAGGGACAGAAGGGGGAGGGGCTTGTGCTAGGAGAAGAAAGGAAGACCTCATTATCAAATGTAATCCAGGAATTAAAAGGCTTGTTTCATTGTGCCAGTGTCCACACACACACGCAGACGGACATCATGTTTGTCTTTTTCCAACTAAATATGTCATGTCAATATTCCACAGTCAACAACCGGCCGTGCGCAAGGCTTTATTCTCTGTAATGGTGATCAGAGCGGAGGAACAGCAGGGTGTGACAGTCAGTCTGGTCCTTGTTACACCAACAAACAGCTACACCTTCAAACACATTGTCATGACACCACGTTTAGAAACACACACACACACAGTACGTAATGTCCACTATTCAGTGTGTACATGTGTGTGTATGTTTGCATGCACACAGTTACTGCATGCCTTGTTCAAACGCACGAGAACAAAGACTAGCGTGGTCCCACAAAACAACACGCTTCGTGTCCCACGGTTCTAGCTGTTAATCCACGCTGACACTCTGATTCCGGTCTGTAATCTCAGCGGTGGGTCCATGTGGGCTGTCTGTTTGAATATATATAGCTGGAAAATTAAGCTTCATTGGTGGTTTTCACACAAGTATTTCCAAAACACTAAAGGATGTGTGTTTTATCTCGGTAAATACGTTTTCCAGATGCCTGTGCAAACACACAAAACGCGGGAAAAACTCAGACTAAGACGTTGAAAAGGAGTTTCAGATTTAGACTTTCCTCAGTTTGTGTTGTGTCTAATCATACTTACCTTAACTCCTTGAAACCCACACAGAATGCTGACGTTAGGTCAGACAGCAATCATTTCTACTGTTCGGGGGTTTTAATTCAGCAGTAGAAGTTAAGGTTTGGGATGGGGTGTGGTGTGGGTATTCATTCTAAGTGGACAAGGGGTCAGGGTTTTGGAAAAGGCATAAAAACAGACGGACACACACATTTGGATGTGTGTCCCCGTTCTCAAGGCCCAAACAAACCGACGGCCTAATACCCAGTGATACCGCTCTCTGTTCCCCGTAGAAGCAGGATATGAAGGCGTACATCAACGTTCGAAGGACTTGGAAGTGCCGCGGTTACACTGCATTCACACACACACACAACACAAAGACACACACACCCACTCACAGAGACACATACACACTCACACACACACACACACACATGCATCCGGGTGACACAAGGTCTGTTATTATTCACCCCTTCCTTTCCATCCATCAATCGCTTTAATTCATTTTTCATAGTAGCTGTGTGACTGGCCTGCCCTACACACACACACCCACACTATATTCTCTGGTGCAAATGAAGGCATAGAATTTTTTAAGACCCCCGTGGTCACAGTTAGACCCGCTGATTTGTTTTATTCATTCTTTATTCATCCTTTCATCCTTCCATTCATCCATCCCTCGCTTCTCTTATCCCTCACCTCCACACGTCAATTTTGAATGCCGTGCCTCCTCTGGGCCACCTAAACACACACCAACACACGTATGCACACACACACACACACATTTTCTTTCTCCTTACACCCCTTCCTTTTCTATCCCAGAAAATTAAAGAGACAGTCCAGTAAGTATGAACTATGTTTTTTCTGGATTATCACAAAGTAAAATGGACACCACGATTGATCAATCATAACCAGAAGCCACCAGAAGAACCTCTGCAGCACCATAAACAGTGTTTTATACTCCTCAGCCAGCGGTGAATGTGTTTGAGAGATAAAGACCATAACTTCCTTATGGGATAGCTGCCGGCTTAAACATGACACACTTTCATTTCTTTCAGACAATTGCTGTTCTCTGCTTTTTATTTGCACAGATGAACCTATAGAGATTAAGGAAAAATAATAAAATAAAATACATATTATATTTAGAAACTGGTTGCTTCAAATCCTGAATGCTGTTTGGCTGATAGCCGTGGTATATGAGACCATATACCATGGGTATGACATCACATTACTTTTTACTGCTGTCGTTGCTTTGGTAACCAGTTTATAATTGCAATAAGGCATCCCAGGGGTGTGTGGCATATTGCCAATATCCAGGCAAATATATGTGTTTGTTTTTTGTTACGGGTTGAAAGTACCAGTCCACAAAAACGGGAGGGCATAACTAAAGTGAACAGGGACATGAAATACTGTTCCTAAGTACGTTGTCAATGGTTGTTTTCCTTGTTCAGTACATCAAACGCATATCTGTAGGCAAAGGGTACAAAAAGGTAAAACAGGGAAAATAAAGAAAAACAACTATAGGACCGTGGCTATTTGCCAAAAAATGAAGACAGCCTCGCTTCTAACCCAGCCTAGGCCTAGTTAATAATAACAAGAAGAACTACAACTAACTTTCCAAGTGCACTCCTGCGCCTTGGCCATGCACTTTCATGGGCCATAATGCTGACACACGCTCCTACATAAAGGCTATGTGGTCCGCGAGAGACAGGGACACGGCTGGATTCCTTGGCCAGATCAAGGAAGCAGCGTCAGGGCAAAGCAACTGGAAAGGTGAGAAGCCAATGGAGGCCTGCGGGATCTCTTGGGACAGGAGATGGGTAGCAACATGTCCCAGTCCTGCCCGTCTCACCGACCTCCGTTGCCGGGTCTCTACGTTCTTATTCAGCCGTTCACAAAGCCTGCCCGTCTAGGGTTGGTACCCAGGGGACTAGGTCTGCTTGCGTACGTCCTTCATCAGATATGATCGGCCTGCCCTTGTCTGTCAGGATGGTGGACGGGAGGCCCAGTTACGTTTTTGTTGCGATGGTTCTCAAAGGGATTGCATTTTTTTGTTTACTTTGTTTGTTTGTTTACGTTTGTTTACTGTGTTTTGTAATCGACCAATACCAGGATTAATTGTCCCAGGTGTATTTCAGACTTCAACGGGTCTTCTTACAGGACTCCTCTATGCATCCCTTTTGCCTTCTATCTTCACAAGCTGTCCAGGCCTTTATGTAGAGAAGCATCCCCACAGCACTATGCTGCCACCATCATGCTTCATGTTACAGAGACAACACAGTGTCTCGCAGCTCAGCCGGGGACAACTGTAACTCCTTTAGAGTTCCCGTAGTCTCGTAGTCCCATTTTCACCCGGATGTTCAGTGTTTTTGGACAGGCTGTTCTTGACAGATTCACAATTGTGTCACATTCTCTCCATTTCTCAACAATGGACATTACCATGCTCTGGAGGATATTGGATAAGATTGTTATATCCTACCCGTGATTGGTGCTTTGAGGAACTTTGGCTATTCCTTCATCTTCATGATGTTGTTAGGGAGTGTATTAACCAAGAGTGGGACCTCCCAGAGATAGTTGTATTTAACCTGAAATAATTTGAAAGACATTGGTTTTACACAGGTAGTTCAACCAACTTCAAAAGACAGTTGGTTGCACCACAGTTATGACAAATGTCATAGCAAAGGAGGGGAATACTTACATGTCACGGGGTGTACAAGGAGTGCTTTAGTTTAGTGTGTTTTAATATTGTGTGGTTTGTTGTGTATATTGGTTTGCACTCGTCCACTCCGTGCATTCAACTCTTTTATTGGACTATCCCTTTTTAATGGGATGTGAAGGACATGCCTTTGGACCAATGGGAAGGTGGGGGTGGGGGGGGGGTTGTGGACCAGTGGGATTGGGCTGGGGGTTGTTTTTGCTCTCCACTTCCTTAAATAAGCCGGAAGGAACAGACTGGACCCCAGTGTTGCCAACTTAGCAACTTTGTCGCAATATTTAGCGAGCATTCAGACCCCTCTAGTGACTCTTTTTAAAATAACTAACTAGCAACAAATCTAGCGAATCTTTCTGGTGTTATTGGAGACTTTTGAAGACTCTGAAAGCACGTATCGTTCTTACTCGTCGTGCCCAGGTTCGTGCCCAGGTATTGTGTTGGTTGTGGGTCCGCGGTAACCACAGAGCTTGGTGACAGGTGGAGGGTCTCGGGGTACTAGTACCTCTTAAAGTTTCGCCACTGATAGGATGAAGTTTGAACATTTATGGAAGTCGATGAAGGTTCTGCTTCTGGCCCAGATTCCCTGGATGTTGTAGGGCGCTATTGACAAGTTGGAGCCACTACAACGGAGGCTGAGTGGAAGAGGACTCACCAACACACTTCGGACAAAACGACAGCCTGAAGAGTGATTAGTGTTAATAACGTTTTTTTTATACTTTTCCTTATTCCAGCCTCTGCCTCCTTGTATGTAACTGCTCTGCCCTTTCCCTCTGAAAAAGAACCTGGGTTTTAATTATAGTATTTTAGTAATTACGTATTAGAGATCCTGGGTTCTTTAATATCCAGGTGGCGTTATCGGGCAATTATTCCACCAGGAGAGCCCTTCACATTTGCAATCAAGAATTTTCTCTTTTATACTTGGATGACACTTTATTTTGAGGGTTCCAAAAACAAAAAAATCTTCTAGATGGCCTATGGATTTACAACTATCAGATGGAAATTGGAATTCTAAAAAAAGTGTCATCTATATTTCAAATTTCTTTAGAACTGTCACAGACATGTAGATCGCAGGACACAGGCGCACAGCTGTAGTAAGACGTTCCTTTAATTTGTCTTCAAAAGTCACAACATAAAACAAAGTATAGGAACAACAACAAATTAAAATACAACAGAGCACGAACAATGATCCACACGAAGTGGAGACCAGACAGAACTTAAATAGGATTCCCAATTAGCCCACAAACAAAACCAAACGCAGACATGCCAAGAGGCATCTATTCTGTCAAGTCCTGACTAGCATCCCCAGACCAACACAGAGATGGCTAGGGGCATCCCTATAGCCAGGACTTGACCAGAACAATTTGCACATTTTATTTTTGACTTTGACATTACAGACGTTTTGTGTTGATCAGATTAATTCAATAAAATCTGATTTCATATAACATAGTAAAATGTGGAGAAGTCAATGGAGTGAATACTTTTGAGAGCCTCTGTGTGTATACATAAATGTATAGACAATTCATGTCTTGATTTATTTCAAAATCTCAATGTCTTTAGGCACCTGATTAATCCAAACCTTGCTTGTGTTCACAGTAGGGATACTTACAGTGAGTACACCACTCACATTTTTGTAAATATTTGATTATATGTTTTCATGTGACAACACTGAAGAAATGACGCTTTGAGTGTACAGCTTGTATAACAGTGTACATTTTCTGTCCCCTCAAAACACACAGCCATTAATGTCTAAACCGCTGGCAACAAAAGTGAGTACACCTCTATGTGAAAATGTCAAAATTGGGGCCAAAAGTATTTTGTTGGCCACCATCATTTTTAGCACTCCCTTAACCCTCTTGGGCATGGATTCATCAGAGAGTCACAGGTTGCCACTGGAGTCCTCTTCCACTCCTCCATAACATCATGGAGCTGGTGGAAGTTAGAGACCTTGCGCTCCTCCACCTTCTGTTTGAGGATGCCCCACAGATGCTCAATAGGGTTTAGGCCAGTCCATCACCTTTACCCTCAGCTTCTTTAGCAAGGCAGCGGTCGTCTTGGAGTTGTGTTTGGGGTCGTTATCATATTGGAATACTGCCCTGCGGCCCAGTCTCAGAAGGGAGGGGATCATGCTCTGCTTCAGTATGTCGCAGTACATGTTGGCATTCATGGTTCCCTCAATGAACTGTAGGTCCCCAGTGCCGGCAACACTCATGCAGCCCCAGACCATGACACTCCCACCACCATGCTTGACTGTAGGCAAGACACACTTGTCTTTGTATTCCTCACCTGGTTGCCACCACACACCTTCAACCTCTGTAGTAATGCTGGCAGCACTCATACATCTATTTCCCAAAGACAATCTCTGAATATGACGCTGAGCATGTGCACTCAACAGGCGAGGTCTTTTCTGATTGGAACCTGTCCTGTTAAACCGCTGTATGGTCTTGGCCACCGTGCTGCAGCTCAGTTTCAGGGTCTTGGCAATCTTCTTATAGCCTAGGCCATCTTTATGTAGAGCAACAATTCGTTTTTTCTGAACCTCCAGTGACCAGTATGAGGGAGTATGAGAGCAATGACACCAAATTTTACACACCTGCTCCCCATTCACACCTGAGATCTTGTAACACTTATGAGTCACATGACAACGGGGAGGGAAAATGGCTAATTGGGCCCAATTTGGACATTTTCACTTAGGGGTGTACTCACTTTTGTTGCCAGCGGTGTAGACATTAATGGCTGTGTGTTGAGTTACTTTGAGGGGACAGCAAATGTACACTGTTATACATGTTGTACACTCACTACTTTACATTGTAGCAAAGTATCATTTCTTCAGTGTTGTCACATGAAAAGATAAAATCATATATTTACAAAAATGTGAGGGGTGTACTCACTTTATCCAAGGATAGCAACGTTTACAGTGGCATGCATTCCATGAAATATTGTCTGTTGACTGTACAGTATGCCGGTGAATCACAAGGACATAATAATATTTTGCGAAGGACTTTCCTTTCCAGGGACTGACACTGTGTTTCCATTCTTAACTGACACAAAAGAACACGGAAAGACACAGCCAAACAGAAAGCTTTACTTTGGTGAGGCAAGAGACACAGGAGAATCATAGAAAAAGAAAGCGACAAAGTGAGGGGATAGAGGAACAGTAGATATTGGTCAGGAAGAAAAAATGCACCTACATTTACTATATACTGTGGTGGATTGGTGTATTGTGGTTTGGGACATGCTACTCTTAATCTGACATACTGTATACTCTACGGGTAGTATGAGAATTGAGACAAGATCACTTAGTATCTTAGACATTTCAATCATGCACAAATCTTCCTACATCAGTGGAAACTTAAGGGCCCACTAACTTTAGCCAATACAATTATCTTGTTTGCTGGGAACTGCTTCTATATGTTAATAAAGATGTTCGATAGTATGGGAATTTGTGTAAATGGGCTTTATAGACACAATTATGTCTTGTGCACTCTAGATTAGATTTTCTTCAGGGAACTCTGTATTTTGATCTTTCTTTACAACAATGAATTTGATGTCCCAACTTGCAAATAAATTGAGAGTCCCAATTTGGCAGTATCATCTGAAGAAATATGGTCTCCGGAACGGTCTCCTTTGTACGACATAGCAGAAATCTTAATCTATTTAAAATAGTGTGTTATATTTGGGATAATATATTACTTATTTTATTTTGGACATAACATTTTTTAATCCCACAGTGTTTATCATTCTCACAGTAATAAGCACATGTTTTTAGGACTATCTTTAAAACTTTAAAGTGAAATGAGGGTATAAAATAAGTTTGGAATATCTAAATAAGTTTGGAATGTCATGCCTCTAAAAATAACCCTAGAAGGGATCAAAGTTTAACAGATTAGCTACCTTGTTTCAAAGTTAATTTAACAAGTTTGTGATAAGATTTGAATAGCAATACTATAGCTCAAATATTTGCATGCTGATGCGTGTTAGCCTCTGTTTGGTTATCTGACGTTAGTGAGCTAGCTGCTGCACATTGTCTGGAAGTCTTATGAGCTAACATTACATACTGCAATGTACGTATTGGGTAACAAGATATTTTAACACGTACTGGGTAACAAGTCATTCGTTTTATTTACGTTTTAGAATTTTTATTGAGACCTTTTGACATTCTGTGGAGAAGATATGCCACTATTACTGGTGTAAATATCACAAAACAATATTTTAGACATGAATCCAAGCATGGCAACGCACCAAGTACCCTATAAATCATTACAAGTTCTTGGCCAAAAAAAATTTGGGGAGTTTTTAGCCCATCTTTTTGATTGTGATTCAGTCCTTACAGTGTTTTGTCTTCCTGTCTCCAACCATCTCAACAGCCTCTTCCAAGCTGTAATAATCCAACCATTTGTTTAACCCTGTTACATTCCCCTCTGAGCTGTGATACCCTGACGAGCTCATTATCGGACTCTCAAAGAGACATGTTCTCTAACGAGCCCCCGCCAACGTAGCCTTTGATAGGGGATTAATTACACCCTTAATTGAATGTCTAATTGCTTTGTGAAATATGCTCTCCATCCAAGCCTTTTCAACGCCATCTGGTGTGATTAGAATAGAGAGAGAGAACCATGGATAGGAGGAGGGTGAGTGAGGGTAGGGGTAAAGAAAGAGGGAGGGGAGGGAGGGAGAGAGGGAGGGAGAGAGATAACAAATGAACGCAAAAGAGAGACAGATAAAGACCTCTGTTCTTCTCTCCTGTCCTCTATGAGATGGATGGTTGACTGTTCTCCGTCTGTTTCCCTTGTTAATTGCCTGGTGTGATGATTTTAAGCAAACACATTAGCTAATTACCCTCTCTGCCTACCATGCACAGCGTGATTGATAAAATGCTAATCAAAGGGAATCATTAGGGAGTTCTGACACACACACACACACACGCAACATAACACACACCTCATATTTTGTGAGTGATTGTTTCTGATCTCATTAACTCATGTTGATTCCTCTCAGATCCTAGCTTTATTCTGAGGCAGAGGTCAGAAGCAATATGAATGTGGCAGAGTGCTGTTAATCAAGCACTCTCAACACATGAAACAAACACACGCACACAAGCACATGGCCAACACGCACTCAAACACTCACACCTCTGATGGCCAACAATTAGAAATGTGAAGCCATTGCTCACTACCTGGCTCTAGGACTATGGACATAAGGACTGAAAAACCAAGAGCACCTTGGCTCAAAAGGAAACGAATGACATTTGAAGTTATTTGACCCTGAAGCACAATTCCAGAGACCAGCGTTTATTTTTAATTTTTTTGTGTGGAATGTTTCCTATGAATGAAATTGATTTCCCTAGTGCCTGGCAATTATTTCAACTAACTTGATTTTGTTATTATCGAGTGAACATTTTTGTTTAGACGTCTTTACTTATTCAAAACTTTAAAATGGCAATACTTCATGAGACCATGTCACGACTCAATAAAACCCTGAATCATTTTCAACTCATCACCGTGACATGCTAATCCAACTACAAAAGGGACATAAGAATACAACAGCACAAATGCAGCTGGATGTTACAATGCATGGTCACAGTCAGTGCTGTTGTAATTAGCCTAGTTGTTATAGCGTGAATTAGCATCAGTGACTGGGACACGTGTTGTTCTGGGATAAGACAATGAAGCGTCATGACAACGGTGTCTCACTGAAAGGGAAGCACGGCACAGCTGTTGATAGGAACCGGGAGCGTGTGTGTGTGGGTGCGTGTGTGTGTGTGTGTGTGTGTCCGTGTGTGCATCATCACAGATGAAATGAGATGGTTGTAATGTAAATCTCCTCAACACTGTATGTGACAGGGAAAGACGAGACATGGGCCTTCGATAAGGTAAACCTCATTGCCAAGGGTGGTCAAGCTCTCTAAGAAACAAGGTACATAGCGGCAGAATACCAGACCACGGTTACTGACAGAAAACCACAGAAGGCCTTGCTATCAAGAGAGGTTACTATTGGGATGCTTGAGGAAAGGAGATGAAAGGATACAGTACAGTAGGAAAGGATACAGTACAGTAGGAAAGGATAAATTACTGTAGTAAAGGATGTAGTACAGTAGTTAAAGATACAGTCCAGTAGTTAAGGATACAGTACAGCAGTAAAGGATACAGTACAGTAGTTAAGGATACAGTCCAGTAGTAAATGATACAGTACAGTAGTTAAGGATACAGTCCAGCAGTAAATTATTCAGTACAGTAGTTACGGATACAGTCCAGCAGTAAAGGATACAGTACAGTAGTTAAGGATACAGTCCAGTAGTAAATGATACAGTACAGTAGTTTAGGATACAGTCCCACAGTAAAGGATACAGTACAGTAGTTTAGGATACAGTACAGTAGTGAAGGATACAGTCCAGCAGTAAAGGATACAGTACAGTAGTTAAGGATACAGTCCAGTAGTAAATGATACAGTACAGTAGTTAAGGATACAGTCCAGCAGTAAAGGATACAGTACAGTAGTTAAGGATACAGTCCAGTAGTAAAGGATACAGTACAGTAGTAAAGGATACAGTCCAGTAGTAAATGATACAGTACAGTAGTTAAGGATACAGTCCAGTAGTAAATGATACAGTACAGTAGTTAAGGATACAGTCCAGTAGTAATGTATACAGTCCAGCAGTAAAGGATACAGTACAGTAGTTAAGGATACAGTCCAGTAGTAATGGATACACTACAGTAGTTAAGGATACAGTCCAGCAGTAAAGGATACAGTACATTCACACTACCCACCAAATGAAGTGGATACCATGCTGCACTTCCTCCTCCTGCCAAATGCATGACCCAATTGGAAACACACATCTCCCAAAAAGATCCCGCAAAAACCCCACAAAGACCCCACAAAGATCCCACAAAGACCCCACAAAGGTCCCACAAAGACCCCACAGTCCCCTAAAGAATTTGGAAACGTAGAGAACACTTCCCCCCTTTATTTATTTTCCACTCCTCTCAGAAATGTAAACAAATGTTTCCAGTGCTAATAAATGTTGTGTTGAAATGAATGAAATCCCAGAGAGGGGTAGAGAATGAGAGAGCGCGAGTAAGTAAGCAAGAAAGAAAAAGGTAAAGAAAGAAAAGTAAGAGAGATAGAGAAATTGCAAAACTGTGAGGAAATGGTTCCCTAAGGATCAAATGGCTTTAAACAACACCAGGTTGATCAATACATCAATACAATGCCAGGGAGGTCTCTAAGCATGCACATGCACACACACTCCAGGGCAGGACGATTTGCCCTCAAGTAATCAATAACCCTTTGATACAGACGCCGTGCGATGCGTTCATCAAAAGCACATCATTAATATGAAACATGTCCGTCTGTTGGGTGAGGGAGAGGAGCTTGATGCTGCAGGTTTTTAATCCTAAAGACAATGGCCTGGAGGGACGGTGTTGTGTCTTGGCAACGGGCAGTTTTGGTCCCCCCCCCTGCTAGCCCTTTTCGTACGTCATTCACACACACCCAAACACAAACGCACACGCAGAAAAGAGAAACACACCTGTCAAAGAAGCACCCGCACGTCAAACCCACGCCCGTGTCTCATGTTTCTCCACCCTGCCCTGGACACACACACTGAATAAAGAAACACACACACACACACACACGTTTCCATCTCAAACCCATTCGTGTTTCTCCATGCCGCCCTGGACACACACACACACACACACACACACACACACACACAAGCCCAGCGTAGAACTACGTTTAGCAGACGCCTCCGACTCCGTACACATCCCCTGTCACCGTCGCACACACACACACACACGCCAGTATCTCCTGGTGTCAGTGCAGTGGCCTGTGTGACCAGGGATGTCAGCTTAGTTCTGGGAGCATTGTTCCTGTTGTACTGTTATTCTAATGAAACCCGGAGACAATGGACCTGGACTGAACCAATCTGGAACAGAATCCCTGCGGAGTTCTCAGTTCTGACGTCTGTCTTCAGAGCAGGAGATTATCCCGCTGTACTAATTCTAGAAGTACAATTTACCATGGTTATGCTTGTGTCCAGTCAGAGAGCCGGGGGGGGGGCGGGGGGGCTCGCACGTGGGATTGGAGTGTGGAGCAACATCATTGAGATAAGCAATAGGGGCACGTTTTGGTGTGGAGATTAGACTTGATTGGCCCACTGGATCACTGGTTTTAATGTGACAAGACATAGCGTTAAGAGAGCTCTGTCTGTGCAGTGAATAGATATGGAGATTGGGAGTAATTTGGTGTGAGTGCATGTTTCCCTACCGTTTTAGGACAAAAATTTACGGCCATTTCTAAATGCTTTTGTGTAGGTCTTTAGGTTACGGTTAGTGTAAAAAGTTAAGGTTATCAAGGAAATCAAGGTTAGGGTTAGAAGTTCAAGTTAGTGTTAGAAGTTGAAGTTAGGGTTTGAAGTTAAGTGTGTGTGTTTGAGTGTGTTTGTCTGTGTTCGCTTGAGAGAGAGAGAGAGTGAGTGATTGTGTGTTTGAGTGTGTGCGGTCTAACTACGACACAACCAATCGTTGGCCTGGAGGAGGTACTCATCCAAGATCTGAGAAGTGAAACCGTGTGTTACATCACTTTTGTAAGTATTGATGGAAGTCTGAGTCAATGCTAGAGTCCAGTGTTATTAAACTGGAGTAGTGCTTTGTTGGTCAATATTGGTACTTTACTGGGACTCAAATGAATTCCACTCCCCGATCTTCTATCTTGCCAAGTACATATAATTCAATTGCATATCTAGCAAACACGATGCAATTACGCAGAGCCATTAAACCAATCACGTTCATGGTTCTCGCTCCTATCAGTGACATCATTTAAGCCATTTCTGAAGCACTTACTCTGCACACTGAAGCAAATGCGCAAGGAAAAACACAACGACGACTGAGACGTTCTGAGGAAGCCCCGCTGGGTTTGTTATGATTGGCTGTATTTCAGCCAATCATAACAAGCCCAGCAGGGCAGCGACAGAACATCTATGTCGTCGTCATGAGCAGTGTTTCATCAGGACCAATTATAGCTGGACCAATTAAAAATAACTTGACTGGGAGAAGAGAGAGGTAGGTAGAGATGGAGGGAAGAGGTGCCGGAAAGTTCAGAGGTATTGAATTGAAGCCATTTATTAAGCATGTGCAGGCTGAATGAAGAACAACGATGCACTTGACCCTGTGACAATATGTACACATATATACACACACACACATATAGATATATATATATATAGGTCATCTTAGTGGAATAGTAAATGGCTACTGTCCTCGCAAGTGGCTGAATCTGCTGGAGGTGGAATTATCAGGAGTAGTGTCCAACCATCTGTGTCTTGTTCATCAGTGGAGGCCGTTTGGGTTTGGCGTCAAACCAATCACGTCATGTCGAAACCCAATTATCATTGACGGAAACATTTAGAATCTTGTAATGTTGTATGTCTGCAGTTGTATAGACTGGTCGTCCCCAGGGTGGTTATCTAGATAAAATCGTCCCTTCCGGAAATTAGCCTTGGATAATGATATGGATTTGCACTTGTGGTTTTAGTTTATTCTCTGCACTGGTGAGTAATTATGTATATTGATAGTCCGTGTTGGTGGTGCCCCTGGCCGGAGAGAATTAAAGTTAAACAGCGGTGACGTTGTTAGATGCTTTGTCATGAAAGGATGTTAGGTTGCCCTAACTTGGCCTCATCCAGGACAGCGAAAAATGAAAACCTTCAGTTGCATGATAGTTTTGCCAAAAAATTAATAAGTATGTTTTTTGCTTTCTACAGCTCAAAGACTTGGTCAAATTGAGCTTGGACAACTTTTTCACCATATTGCTTGTGGGGGCTATTTTCAATTGTGGTCACTTTATCATGTGACTATATAAACATGTGATTTGATTCTGTTGAAACGATTCCAAGTTGAAACGGGGCTAGCTCAGCTAGAACAGCTCTTAATTTTTTCAGTGGAGCTCACCTTCATGAAAATGATAATCTCATACATGCACTTATTTGCTTGATTGTGCTGTATAAGCCCTGTTTGCTCCATGAAATACCCTTTGTGGACTTCTACAGACGTTGCGCTGTAGTAACATACAACGCATTAACCGCGGTTTCCCACAAATAGTGCCTTATGGAGCAAAACAAATCTAGGTTGTAATATATGTTTATTTTTTTTCTTGGCACGGCTACACCAGTGATCCGGCCCACACTCTACACAGTGAGGGAATAACACGCTCAGATGACAGTAGCTATGCCGATGTAGCATTACATTAGGACTGTAAACCTGGATATTAGGACCTGGGTGGGCGAGGGATAATGTAGAGATGATGATAATGATCATTTGGGAGCCGATACATTACCCTACACTGAGGAAGGCTGGGGACCGTCAAAATATGTTTTGATATAGATTTGCATTGGGGACATGCAATGTATATCGTTATGGTTATAATAAGTATGAAGAATAAGAAAAGAAACCATTTGTTTTTAGTGGCGATTGACCCCTCTGGGAGTGTGGGGACGATAATGATGAAGAAATATTAAATAAATTACATTTCTCACCTTTGACCTATAAAAGGTCAGCAGTTCTCCAGTGAGTCACAGTAGATGTTTTATTTACAGGTTGAGCTGAATAACATTAACACACCTTCCATCCACAGACAAATACACACACACACACACAAAGGTGTTTTAACCTTGGCGTCCTCTTATCAATGTTTATAGGTCACACACACACTTAAGCGCATACACACATGCACATTGTTAGCCAAAAGGTCTCAAGGCAAATTAGCCGAGTGTGTATAAAAGCAGCAGTGTGCGTGTGTGTCTACTTTGGTACTTTTATTAATAAAATGTAAGTTCCCACAGTTCCCTCTTCCATGAGTTCCTACATCACAAGAATCAAAAGCTGCAAAGTCATTCTCGCGATGCGCCACACTGGTGACTAAAAGGTAGCGGTGACTTTGAGGGGCCGAAGCCACTGGCCTCAGATTGGGGCCGGAGCCCGTGGACTCCAATCCAGCGGTGCTATAGATTTTGGCATGACGTTACGGGCAAGGTCAGGCCCGCTCACGTAAAAGCCTATCGGAGGATCCGTTGTTGCTGACCCCAGCAGAAACGTTGCCTGACGGGACATCCCATCGAGGAGGACTGAGGTCAGTGTGTGTCGATATACGCCTTCAGTCCAGCCGCCCAACAGTTTCTACAAGGCAGGAAGAGTTAGGCCTGCATCTGGCTGGGGTCCGTTGAGGGTGGGGCAGTGGATGGGTATTTGTCTCTTACTCAGCCACTCCAAAGGACCTAAACTCAACCATACAAAATCCCAGTTTAATTTCGCTGGACAGCAAACGGCTAAGCCTTTGATTCGTCGATAGTGTTTAGAGACTTAGGTAAATTCTCCTCTTCTCAAAAAGATAATCTGAAAAGTGGAGAAAATAGAGGGGGGGGGGCTACAGGTGAAGTAGAGAAAGATACAGAGAGACAGAGAGCGAAAGAGAGAACAGGATACAGCAACAGAGAGCGAGAGAAAATGACAGAGAACAAGACAGAAAGAGAGAGAAACAGAGAGTTAGTAATAGCCAGAGGCGGAAATTAAAAGCAGATAAAGATACGTTTCTTCTGTTTACATTCCCTTTGAGTATCACAGAGCATCTACAAATGGTTATCATCTCATGCATGATACATCAATCCCCAGTAAAACCTATAAATAACTGGTATTGACCGTTGGCTCTTCCCGCACTGCTCTGCCCAGATCCGATTGTTTGTTTACCATTCCAGACAAGCGGGTGGGTGTTCGATAACGGTGTCCGTCCATACATTTAAACAATGAAAGCGTCAGATGGGTAACAAGAGTGTCGACAGGCCGTCAATACCGCTATGAGAGTAAACCAATAATCAGCCCTGGTAGAGCCGGAATGGCTATAACCACACACACACACACACACACACACTTACACATACACACACACATGCACATACACACACACACACACATACCCACATACACATACACACACACATACACACACACATACACACACACACACACGTACACACACACACACACATACACACATACACACACACACATACACTTACACACATACACACACACACACAAACATTGAGGCGGATACACAACTGCACACACACACACACTGACACGCTCACACAAAGGCACACACACCCACACACATTGAGGTACACACACAGAGGCAGCCGAATGCAACTGCACACACACGTACACACACACACACACAGATGCACACGAATGCAGCTGCACACACACACACACACACGACATAGGGGCACACCGGCTAATTATTGACAGGTGATGGCTGCTGTCAATCAAACTATTTCTGCCCACAGAGAAATCTGCATCATCACAAAAAAACACATGGAGGGGACAGTGGAGGGGAGGAACAGCGTACTCTAAACCAATGCCCCCCCCCAACACACACACACACGCACAAACACAAATATATATACACACACACGTCAACACGAGGTCCAGGGCATTTAGTGTGTGTGTGTGTGTTTGTGTGTGTGCTGTGGGTCATGGTAGGGTCAGTGGTAAATTGGCGAAGGGCAGGGGGGACTCTGAGCTCAGGTTAATTAGGCCTCTACAGCCCAGTGATGTGATGTCAACAGATTACTGATGCCTTTCCTAACACTCCCATGCAGGAACCGCAACTCACTGCCCCACACAATTATCCTGACCTTAATATGTTCCATTACACGCTTAGACGCAACAATAACATGCTGTTGTTACTGCTCCCAAAAATGGAAAAATAAACGCTGTACTTCTGCGACGCGAACAGCGATCACTGCACATCTAGAGCCTCGCGCTCTTCCTCAATTTCAGAAGGCCGCCCGCTCCCCAGTTGGTTGGTTTCACCTTTAAAGACTTTAAATCCCCTGGATGCGGCCCGTGGATACTGAGACTGGGACCAGGGAAGGCACCAGCGATGCGGGGGCCCCTGGGCTCAGCAGCCATATGTCAGACCACGCTGAGCCTGTCTCCACGTCTGATGTAGGCCACGTTGGCATCTTTAACGACCAATTAGACTCATTAACACGTGTTTAGAGACGAGGGAGCCCAGGGGAGACATGTAAGCCTGTAGAAGAGCCCGGGAGAGAGAGAGGGAGAGTCGGAGGGAGAGGGGGAGAGTCGGAGGGAGAGGGGGAGAAGGCGGGTGACTGACCAGGCTGGCAATATAAAATGTCATCAGCGAGTGTGACGAGGGTGAATGGCTGAGGCAGAGGGGGCGAGAGGAAGAAGCCGGGGTGAGAATGACAAACCAGTCGAGTCATATCTAAGTGTGTTTCTCTCCAACACGTCTCCACATGCACACCACTTTCTTTCAGTCCCACCTTTCCCGTTCGGTTTCATGTCTCTCTTTCCCCTCCACGTCCTCTCACAACAACAACATAACACATTTTGTTCGTCTCCTGTCGCCTTGCTTGTGAGGAGGGGGGGGTGGGGCGCTAATGTCACTTTGATGAGGGAGATAATTCTCCCGAGCGTAGAGGAATGTGTTATGGTCAAAAACATATATCTGTATATCACACAGGGATGGCATGGCCTGGGGATTATACTAATGATTAATCTGCATATGGTTGCTGGATAAAGCAGCTTTATCTGAGAGATCCTAGCCCAATCTGAAGAAGATAATCCCACAGCAGAGGAGGAGCAAATGCCCAATGTGATGCAGCATGCAGGAGTCACAGGATATTTGGTCGAGGTCAACAGCGGTGGTGGATGGGGTTGAACCCCGAGAGGCTGACCCGTCACAACAACATGTCGACTAACAGTGCGAGTGTGTGTTTGTGCGGGTTTATTGACTCGTTTGGTGAAACGTTTGACTCCCTGGACTAAATTAAAGAACCTCTTAGAAAAAGGGGTTCTGTTTACGGATTTTGCTCAGTGAGGGCACTTCAATCTCCATTCCTATACTGCAATGTGGAAACAAACTGAGGGATAAGAAAAGATAAACCAGTCGCATGTAAGTCGGACAGGACGGCCGTCTGGCTGTAAGAGCTGTTTTCTGTCCGCTGCTGTTTGACTTTGCTGGGTCAGAATAGACAGCTCGCCGACGCCAGATCCAGTGTTGACTCTCTATGGCAAGGGGTGGATCTGTCTAATTCATATGTTCAAGGTCGAAGAGGCCAACAGCTAAGTGGGTTAATACAAACCTGAGTGAATGCAAACAAACATTATAAACTATTGTACATACAGGGCAAGAGAGTTTAGGCACAACTTTATAGCCATTTTTATTAGCAGCTGGCAAAGTGTCTAGCTAACTCTTACGCATTAAATCCTTTTTTTTTATAGCGGAATATGACCCGGCATGACATTGGCCATTAGCTAATTGTTACCTTCATTTGAGTATTTCAGTGTGGAGTCCTTCCAATGTCAAACCATTAGAAGACTTGCCGACCTCTTTTGAATGGTGAGTAGCCTGTGATAGGCAGTGAACTGAGGTATGTGTCTAAATTATTAATAATAAATGATGTATAGTAAGTCCTGGAGATGGAATAATTGTCCGTCCTTGCATGACATTTAACACCCCGAATGTGTTTTGTCAGTCTGGGAGGGTGTCACTTTTGGTCGCCAGGGACAACAACTGCATGTAACGTGTATCCCCTATCATACTTATTGTATAGGCTGTCTAATGGGCTGTCTTATGGGCTGTCTTATGGGCTGTCTTATGGGCTGTCTTATGGGCTGTCTTATGGGCTGTCTTATGGGCTGTCTTATGGGCTGTCTTATGGGCTGTCTTATGGGCTGTCTTATGGGCTGTCTTATGGGCTGTCTTATGGGCTGTCTTATGGGCTGTCTGGTGTTTGTTTCCTATCCACCCATTCAAGCCGGAAGCTCTGCTTTGTATACATGCACTAAAGGTGGTTTACTAAGCACCAGCTGGGGACTTTTCTTTTTAGTTTTGACTTAATGAACAGGATGCTTATTTCAGGCAGCACCAGCATCCAGACGAGAGTAACTCAGCTGGTTAGCGCATCGAATGTGACCGTGTTCACGGCATGAATTTTAACCGTGAAAAGTGGGCTTGTTCAGAAGGGCACATAACAGGAGTAATGTGCTTCTGGGGGCCGGTAAACGTTGTTATCGCTTCCACTCTCAGTGACAAAAATAGTTCATTCTTCATCCGGGTCATCACCATCAGGCGAGTATGAAGACCAGTGACAACCTCTGGAGAAGTGTGGATATAATCTGCAATACGCTCTTGCTTCTTATTGACAACATTTGGCATGTCCACACCCTAGCCATGAAGTTACAGATCTCATATCATTTTGATTTCTAGGTATGCCCACGACTGAAGCCACAAGTGCTACACGCGATGTGAACTAAAAACATGAAGTTCAAATTAGCGTATTTAGCAAAGATGGGATAGGTCTACTTTTTGTTGTTTAATTTCAGTGGACACTTTAACAAACTGTAACAGACATTAGAATTGAATTTCCTCCCAAGGACCGTAAACACACAGCTTGAAGTGGCCACATTATTTATCTTTGTTCTGAAAGTGTAGATTCTTTTGTATATGTATATTTCCCTCCCAAAAGCTCCCTTGTCAAACATATCCCAGTTTAGCCTGTGTATGATAATATAAAGCACGAACGCACACTCGCATAAGAAGGCGCGGGAGAAGTGGAGAACGGATGAATTCACCCAGCACTAATCCAACAGTTATTAAGTTGGCTTCCATGAAAATGAACACAGGACAGAGAATGGAAAATGCAGTGTCCTATCATTTACACACACAAGGATCACGTATGAATACAGTGCACCTGTAAAAAGATAAAGAGAAGGAATCCCAGTTTATTCATGTAATGGCATGGGGGGGGCAGTAGAGTTACAGTAACAACAGCTCAGTAGAGTTACAGTAACAACAGCTCAGAGAGTTACAGTAACAACAGCTCAGTAGAGTTACAGTAACAACAGCTCTTACTGAAAAATTAGGGAGGGAAGTTGAAACAGAGAGATAGAAGAGAAGCAGAGATCATTTTTAAGAGGTCAAATAGAGAGAGAGTGAAAGGAAGGCAGATGGAGAGAGAAGGACAGTGTGAGTGTGTGTGTGCGTGTGTGTGTGTGTGTGTGTGTGTGTGTGAGAGTGTGTGTGTGTGTGAGTGAGAGAGAGGTTCAATGTTTGACATTTCACCTTGCTGGGGAGATGAGGGGTGTAACCATTGGGTCCCTGGGGTTTAGTGCTGCTGTCTACCGGCATTGTGCACATAGCACAGGAAACTATTGATCTGATAGACCAATGTGTGTGTGTGTGTGTGTGTGAAAGATATTCTTAAATCGGCCAGCGCAAAGCAGGACGTTTTGTGAAGTCTACTCTCTTCTGTCCTATGAACCCTCTATTTCCCTCTCTCTCTCGCTCTCCCTCTCTCCCTCTCTCCCTCTCTCCCTCTCTCTCTCTCTCTCTCTCCCTCTCTCTCTCTCTCTCTCTCTCTCAGTCTCGGTCCTTGGGACACTCTGGTCTAGATATAATTGACTTCCTACTGAACACGTAATGAGCTGAATAAAGTTGTTAAGGACCAAAGATGGAGTGGTAGAGGAGAGGAGGGGAGGGGGGCAGAGAAGAGGAGGGGGAGGTGGTACCTAGGGGCTGCTGAGATGACAATACACCCATACACACACACACAGACACAAACACACACACAGTTTAATTAATTGACACCAAGATCTATAGCTGTGTAAGTCCACTGTGTCAAGGAAAGGAATCTTACATGTAGAATCATTTCTAGAATTTTTTCTAAGCAATGTTGTCACAACAGACACACACTAAGAGACAGATAATGAGTGAGAGACAGAGATACCTAGCAACGTGTGGGTTTGAGTGTGTGTTTGAGTGGGTGTTTGAGTGTGTGTTTGTGTGTGTGTGTGTGTGTGTTTGTGTGTGTGTGTTTGAGTGGGTGTTTGTATGGGTATTTGAGTGTGTGTTTGTGTGTTTGTGTGGGTGTTTGTGTGGGTGTTTGTGTGTGTGTTTGAGTGTGTGTTTGAGTGTGTGTTTGTGTGGGTGTTTGTGTGGGTGTTTGTGTGGGTGTTTGTGTGTGTGTTTATTTGGGTGTTTGTGTGGGTGTTTGTGTGGGTGTTAGTGTGTGTGTTTGTGTGGGTGTTTGACTGGGTGTTTGAATGTGTGTTTGTGTGGGTGTTTGTGTGGGTGTTTGAGTGTGTGTTTGAGTGGGTGTTTATGTGGGTGTTTGTGTGTGTGTTTGAGTGTGTGTTTGTGTGGGTGTTTGTGTGTGTGTTTGTGTGTGTGTTTGTGTGGGTGTTTGTGTGGGTGTTTGAGTGTGTGTGTGTGGGACAGTATGTGGCCTTCAGATTGCAGGCACGCATTAGTCGGCTAGCGAGATAGTGGTCCATTTGGGCTGTCAGAGGAGGTGTGGAGGAGGTGTAGAGGAGGAGGTGCCCGTACTCCTGGGGCTCCTTTATTCAGACACAGTCCTTTTTTAACTGTACATTTTGATTTGTTGGCTCAAATAAAGTATTTCATATGTGTATGTGTGTGTGTGTGTGTGTGTGTGTTACTTTGAGTTTCAAAGTGGAGGGAATAAGCATTTGAATCTTCTCCCCCAAGAGGCCTGGTGGATTGGCAGGGTATGATTTCATTAATTTCATTTGTAGTTATGTTTCTACTGAATAAAACATTCCTGGATGGAAGCAGGGGGATCGAGTAGACGCTTAATAGAGGACAGAGAGCCAGATGCATCTGGTCTCTAATTAAAATGCTCTACATACATGAATATCTGCAGATTCACTGGATATAACTTGAATAACAAGGCTCCTTCACTCATGAAATAATGATTAAAAAAACTGCATGGAATGTGTACATCACTTTACATGAGGCCTAAAGCACTTTACCTCATGTGGGGAAATCGCCTTATGCCCTCCTGATAGTACAATACTGAATAATTTTCTTCCAGAAGACAAAGACTGCAAACAGACAAACGCGTGCATTCACACACACACACACACACACACACACACACACACCCACGCCCAGTCACGCGTGCATCCACACCCACACACACACACACACATCCACGCCCAGTCACGCGTGCATCCACACACACACACACACACACATCCACGCCCAGTCACGTGTGCATCCACACACACACACACGCCCAGTCACGCGTGCACGCTCTGAGCAGCCATGATGGGAGGCTGGAATGGGGGACCACGGCCGTCTGCTCGGGGCCCAGCTCCCTTTAAATGTGGCCGTGTCAACTTCGTTACACCCTCCACATTCATCTAACTGTGGGGAGTCTCTCCCTCGCTCACACACACACACACACACACATACACAGACACACACCCGCACACACACACACCATTCATCTTCCTGTGGGGAGCTTTTCTGGTTGGGGGGGGGCACACAGAGACATGTACTAAGGGAAAGTAAGGCAATTTGGGGGGACACACAAACAAACACCCATACACACTCCATCTCTCCCTCTCTCTCTCTCTCTTTCATACACACAGACAAACACAATGCTAAAGTCCAGCTCTAAGAAGAAGCTTTCAGAGATTCCCAAACATATTGGTATTCAGCTAAACTGTGGTAATCTGACTACAGAGTAGAGAAGAGCAGCAGAGGGGAGGTCCTCCTTTGGGAGATGGGGGAGAGGAGGAGCAGAGGGAGGTCCTGTCCTACTATGGAAGATGGGTGAGAGGAGGAGCAGAGGGAGGTCCTGTCCTACCATGGAAGATGGGAAAGAGGAGGGGCAGAGGGAGGTCCTGTCCTACTATGGGAGATGGGTGAGAGGAGGAGCAGAGGGAGGTCCTACCATGGAAGATGGGTGAGATGAGGAGCAGAGGTGAGGTCCTGTCGTACCATGGGAGATGGGTGAGATGAGGAGTAGAGGGAGGTCCTGTCCTACTATGGGAGATGGGTGAGATGAGGAGTAGAGGGAGGTCCTGTCCTACTATGGGAGATGGGTGAGATGAGGAGTAGAGGGAGGTCCTGTCCTACTATGGGAGATGGGTGAGATGAGGAGTAGAGGGAGGTCCTGTCCTACTATGGGAGATGGGTGAGATGAGGAGTAGAGGGAGGTCCTGTCCTACTATAGGAGATGGGTGAGATGAGGAGTAGAGGGGAGACATTCATTGTAATTCATTGTTGTTGTAATGTTTTCTGTAGTTTATTTGCGCGCGTTACCCCCAATAAGCTATTTGTCTCCCTCCTTCTATTTCTTGCACACACTCTCACACACGCACTCTCTCACACACACACACACTCTCTCTCACATACACACACTCTCTCACACACACCTGTGCAACAGTACAATCTGGTGGTTGCCTGGGGGTGTAACTCCGAGGAGACTGAGATCACACTGGTCGGCTCACCTCTAAAGCACAGGCTCCAGGCACTCTGAAACACCTGTGTGTCTGTATCTCTGTCTGTCTCTCTGTCTGTCTATATCACTGTTTGTCTGTCTGTCTGTCTCTCTCTCTCTCTGTCTGTCTCTCTGTCTGGCCATCTCTCTGTCTGTCTCTCTGTCTGTCCATCTCTCTATCTTTCTGTCTCTCTGTCTGTCCATCTCTCTATCTGTCTGTCTCTCTGTCTGTCCATCTCTCTGTCTGTCTGTATCTCTGTCTTTCCCCCTATTAGTCTCTATCTTTCTGACTGTCTGTAAGTCTCCCTGTCTCCCTGTCTCTTTCACTGTGTCTATCTGTCTGTGTTTCTGTCTGTCTCTCTGGCCGTCTTCCTGTCCCTCTGTCTGTTTTTTTCTCTGGCTGTCTTTGTCTTTTTGTCTGTCTGTTTGTCTAGCTTCAGGTGTGTAGAATCACTATTGCTCCCATAAAACCAAGCTGTCTACAGCATGACAGAACTTCGAAGAGGAGTGAAAGAGTAATGAAGACGATGAAGAGGAGTGAAAGAGTAATGAAGACGATAAAGAGGAGTGAGAGGAATTGGTGAGGAATGGTGATATCTAAAATTAGCAAGTGAAATTACTGGAAAAGAGAGGTGGGGTGAAACAGGAAGGAAGAGAGAAAGGAAGAGAGACGGAGGGCAGGCATGGGGGTCTCATTGGAAAATGGAATCAATCAGTAGATTAACTTGTGGCATGTGCTGCTGTAATGAAAAATGTACATAACACTTAATACGAGGAAAAGAAGAACACATTGCTGACACTGCTCTATGACCCAGGTTACATGACATAAAGCCTGTCTCCGACAGAGCCTGGAAGAAATAACACTCTCCACAAGCACAGAAACACACTGGAATTAATCAGCCAAATATTAAAAGGACAGTTTCTGGGTTTTCCCCGATCCAGATTAAGGGCTCAATTCTGTCTGGATCGCTGAAGCGTTACGCGCTGTGCGGGAAAAATGTAATTTCCATGAAATTCAGCCTTTACATTTACATTCGAATCATTTTCCAGACACTCTTATCCAGAACGCCTTACAGGTAGTACATTCATCTTAAGATAGCTAGGTGGTGGGAAACCACACAAGCCAGTGATATTAAGTACATTCTATTAATTGAAGCAGCTATCTGCTGTCAGTGGGAGCAGGAAGAAGGTAAAAAGTAAGTATTAGTTTGTGAAAGGTGGCAGGGGGGAGGTTGTGTTTAAGGGAAAGCTGTTTCCACCACTGCTGTGCCAGGACAAAGGCTGCCAACACCGCCTTCAAATTCAAATCGCCCTGTAAACACTGAAAATCCGCAAATGCTATCATGTAGACACACAGCAACAGACAAGAAACGCAAACTCCCGGTCTTTGGCCCTCGGGCCGTTGGAAGAAACCGACGTTGGGATTCATCTGAAGGCGGCGGACACACCTGGTCCCACCGTGAGACGAGGGGGAGAAAAATGTGACATTACCGGACGTCTACTCAGGGCTCGTCCCCAGACGTCCCTGTTAATGGGCCAATGGATGGAATTCTGAAGGAGGCGCAGTGAGACACCAGAGTCTGTGAAACAGGAAGTGTAATTGCTGTCATTGTGTGTCGTTTTAGGTTTGGATGGGCCGGGTGCTGGGCTGGACATACTGGCATTTTATATTCACATCGTCACCAGAGCAAGGGAGCTGCTCTTTCAATCCCCCCCCCCCCCCCCCCCCCCCCAAGCTTCCCTCCTCCCACCTCCCTCCGTTGTGTTTCCGCTGTCTGGGTGTTTCCGTGGTCTGCCGATGCCTCCTGTTGGTAAAGCACGGTTCCCTCAGTCCGGCACAAACGCAGTCCCTCACACGACAGAGCAAGATGAGGAGACGGACTGTGAAAGGGAGAGGAGGACAGGAGGAGAGAGAGATGAAGAATAGGGGAGAGGGGAGGCATGATGGAGAGGGTGACAAGGAGAGAGAGGCAGGGATAGGGAATTAGGAAGAGCACAAGAAGGAGAATTGGGAGCTATACTTAAGTGAGGGAGGGAGGGAGATGGAGAGAGACAGAACAAAAGAAAGGGAGGAAAACAGAGAGAGGTGGGGAGGAGGGAACCTTATGAAGGTTGACCACTCTGTCCCTCTACATAAATCTGCACATTAACTGCTTGAAATGAGACTCCTCTTTTTCTCTTTTCATCTGTCCCTCTTCTCCCTCTCCCCTGCTCTCCTCCATCTTACGTCTGATTCCATGATGTCATTTTGAATTTCTGTCCACATCAGGGGAGATGCAAGGTTCCCAAGTCATCAGTGTCACGCCCCAGTGCCTGATGGGTAAGAAAATGAAGCAAGGCTAAAACCAGGCTGGGGGAGGCGACAGTAGAGATTGAAATCACACCTCCACATCGCCAGTTCCATTTCCATTTCACTTTTATTTTATTTTTTTTGCCGTCCTTCTTTTAAGCAAATTACAATAAGGGCATTCAGAAGGTCAAAGAATCATGAAGCTAAACAAGGACATAACTTGTAAAAAACCAACTTCCTGATTAAGTCCTACGATGGTCGCAATCACACTGCTTGAAGATCACTCTGTGAAGTTTGTAAAGCATGTCTCTGTGGTCGACTTATCAGTTTCAGTGTGTGCACTGATGATTATTATAATGTGTTTGTTTCTTATTTAATCAGGTGCTGCTGTTGGTAAAGAGGCTTCAGATGAATTAAAATGAAGCTTATACACGCATTCCATGAAAACTCCAGTAATCTGCCACAAGGTAATTCAGTTCATTTATTAAAATAGGCCAAGACAAAGCAAGAGGGGGAGAAAAGTATGTCATGAGTAGTTTCAAATTATAGTTTGGTTTGTCCTCCATCCATTTGGAAAAATAAATGTTTGCGATCAGTGCATCTGAGGAATGTTACTCAATTTGATTTGATCTTAATCTGGTTTTTTAATCCACTAAAATGCTCTTAGCAAAAATATCTTAAAATGTTGTGATGCAAAAACAAAAGCATTAATGTAATGCACATATGTATATTGACCGGCTGCATCCAGACACACATTACGTTCTGCAAAAGATTTAAGGTTTTGTGTTGTATTTGTTTTCTAAGGGGTGGCAACATTTTACGTGGTTACATTTTTAATCAAGGTTTAAAATGTACAATATTTTTGCTAATATTTTTTGTAAGAGGAAATTCAAGTCCATCGTGGGAGCGTACCTCGGTTTCACAACCAGGGACACTGTTTATTCAAAGAAATGAAAAACCACTAAATACAATGGCATGTTTAAGTGTTTTAACAGAGTGTTCTATCAGGTCTCCTGGATCGTTCCAACTAGAACAAGTGAAGCCCATAAAGAGTCTATGTGTTCCTATTGCGGTCCTTCCTAGTTTCCCTTGAAGAGAGACACGCATGAACGATAGGGGCTGTCCTTTGAAGCATGTATCACACACATCTATCTCTCTATAGGCACGGTCCTCTATAAAAGACTTGACTCTGGCCTCCAACAGAGCCTGGTAGAAAAGACCCCACTAAATACTGAGGACCTTCCCTACGCCCAGCCAAACAAAGCCAGGTCAGCGACCATTTTCCATTTCCATTCTGAGAGTGTGTGTCGTTCCCACTAGGCCAGACCAATCTCCATTGGTAATGAAGCCAGTGTTTGTCACGATACTGCTTGTCAATTAAGGCCCTTTATCCAGGCTTTGGGTCCTTTGAAACCAGCCAGCACTGGACACTGGACACCACTGCCTGACCAGAAAACTCAGCCTAACTCACCGCTGAGACAAACGGATCAACGCAGGGTTTTCTCTGAGAGTAATCCTGCTATTGTTGGACCTGAAAGGAAGGTGAGAAGCAAAGAGGCAGAAGCACAGAAGGGGTAGCGAGAAAAGGGCAGAGGGAGAAAGAGAAGGATACACAGAGAGAAAATGCTGAGGCCAAACCAAGGAAGGATTTACGTCATCAGAGATCAAGAGGGTCATCTCCTCCTGTGTCTGTTTCACGATTTCTCTAGTCTTCCATGTCCCTCCCCTCCTCCCCCTCTCTCTCTCTCCTACCCCCTTCTCCGCCACCGCCACCCCCCCCCTCCCATACCGCCAGCCCCCGGACCACACAGCCCGACCGCTGATCGTTAAACCTAACTAACCCGACTTAAACTTTGTTTCTAATCACCTTAAGTGTGTGGGACGAGCGGAAGCAGCTCGTCGATGGTTCTGCCGTCCCTGGATAGAGGTTTATGGTACAGTGTTTGCATCAGCACCGACAAGAGCCACTGCTCTATATAAAGCAGCATCAAAGTGACGTCTGCGTTGGATATAGAGAGGCGAAGGGGTTAGCGGGTGCAGCTCGAATGGAGCGCAGCGACACGGAAAAGACAGGACAGGTTTAGGGGTAGGATGTCGCACGTGTGTGTGTGTGTGTGTGTGTGTGTGTGTGTGCCGTCAACCTAATGGCCCTGCTTGCTCCTGGGACGGAGGACACACAACCTGTGCACGCCTGGCCAAGACAAAGGTCAGCGAAAGGGTAGAAGCTAAGAGGAGAGATGAGGGTGGACCTGTCATAAACAGGGTGTTAGGGCGCCCAGGAAGTGGCTATTCCTATCAGCCACCAGATAAAACATCTCTGATTAACTGGTTACCACTCTGGGTGGTTGGCGGGAAATTTACGACTAGGTCAGAGATGAGCGTGGATCAATAATCAATCTGGATTATTAAATGACAATTATATGAAGGAATTTCTCTTTGTGGCAAAACGTGATTTGTAGATCAAAGTATCACAGTATTTATGTGAATTATATTTGAGGGAAAATATCCATGGAAAATGGCAATTCAATTCACATTATATTCAAGCTCAGTCATAAAGAATTATTCAATGAAACTGCATAGATTAATTTGATATATATTTTGAGGATTGGATGAAAGGCATTTTAATGCATAATTTTTATTTATAAAAAAAAACATTTCAAGCTATTCATTTTCTTTGAAAATTCTACTGTAAAAATTAGACACTGAATGGTTCTGTAATAAAAGACTACTGATAAAATGCAAATTAATCAATTTGTTGAAATAAGTATGATGCCTCAAAAAGCTTAGAATGATCCAATCTACATTTTTGGCAAATTTGAGTATTGTATTTTTGGAATACATATCTTATTAAGAATTAAAAAAAATATTTTCTGGTTGAACTACCTTTGCAAGGAATAAAAAGACTATATTTTTTTCACGGGTAAAGAAATGCAGACCAATATAATGGAAGCACTTAGTGGCTCAAAAAGGCTTTGTACACATCAAAGTTCTATTCATCCCTTCTATAGCCTGTCCATTTTTCTATTGGAAACATTTCTTTATTAAAAACATGTTGAAAAAAAATAATAATTACGTTGATGGGTCAAATTGCCCGGGAAATTAAAAGATTTATAATAATGCATTTTAAAATCCTCAGTGCTTAGCAGAATCGTAATATCTTAATACTAAAGAAATGCCATTTAGATTTACTCTTTCCCAGCAAAACAAATAATCTCATAGAAAACAAATATATTTCCTCTGTCTCTTCACCTTCCTTTTCTAGGTCTTTTGTATCAACCTTTCAATCCTTCCCAATTCTTTCTTCGTCTGAAAAAGTCTAATTGCACCTGGGGCGGGGGGGGGGGGGGTCATCTGAGAAGACAAATCTCCTCTCATTCACATTGAAATTTAGTTGAATTTCAAGGACGTTTAAACCCAGTCTGCAGTGGTCGAGGCAGCCTGCTCACCACAGTGCCAAGGCTGCTTATTCCCTGACCTGAATCCGAACATTCACAACCCTTATTACTGACATCAGCGAGTCCCAGCAAGGCTTGGACAACAGGATTTTGGGGGAGTCGGGGGAGGTCTGAGGGAGGCGGGTTATTTTGACCCCAGTAACCATGACAACTTGCATCTCTGATGGTCGGTGGTCGTCATGGCGTTGACTGGATTCAGTCTATCAGGTCTCCTGGATCATTCTAACCTGTCAGCGTCTTGTGTGTGTCCACTGTTGTTTGGAAAAATACACGAGGATTTTTATTTCTCCTTAGCAGAACAGCAGCAAAATACACATTATTGTTTTATTTAAACCAGCTCCCGTTATATTTCAAATTATAACGAAATATAATGTAACACCAGAATATTTTTTATTGACATTGTTATTGATTAAATAAATAAATAGTGTGCACATTTATAAAGAAAATATAGGTAACAATAACATTTTATTGAAGTAATAGAATATACATTTTGCCAGTAAATTATTTAAATGCCTAAAGAAAATTACTTTTCTTTAAACTTTCAATCTCAATCAATTCCACAATTTATGTCTAATTTATTCCCATCTAAATTTTTAAGCAAATGTTTATTTCCTAATTACTAAATGCACATTTTCAGCAGATTTTGTCTTACTAATTGTACCATTACTGTCTGGAGGAAAATTGATCCCACTAAAATCAATGCCTAATTACGGCATACATTTTCCTTCTTCACGTAGAGAAAAAAATTATTTACAAGCATCTAAATTCCAAATATCAGTAACTCTTTGGACATTGTAGTTCTCCGTTCTAAATTCCTGTTTAATTTTTTATATTCCTATCCCACAGAAGCTTCCTTATGTGGGCACAGTAGATGTTGAAATATGAATATGACCAGTAACATTTTAATCATTCTGCCGGGGCTGGAGCCACAATCTCAAAACATCCACATTTTGACACACAGCCTCCCTCCCTCCCTCCCTCCACCTCACACTCCCTCCCCCGGTTTCATCAGCTCATCTCACTGCTGCCGCATCTCAGGGACCTATTAAATCCTGCCGTGTTCAGGGGCCTCGGTGTCTCCTTCTTTCACTCACTCTCACTTCCTCATTCTCTCTCTAGCATTCTATGTGTGTGTGTGTGTGTGTGTGTGTGTGTGTCTCTCCATCAGTCTCTCGCTTCCTCTGTATAAAATCTAACTTTAATGTTCTTGCTTATATTCCCGAACCTGGTCCTGACAGTTCTCCCGGCCCTAACTCGGCCCACTGCCAGATCTGGGTGTGGCACCAGCTGGGCTTTAAAGCAAAACGCTGATGATGGCACACCTGCACGCTTGCATTATTGAATTCTAGATGGACTCTTTTGACCTCACTGGGGTTAACTGTTTTCCTTCCACGGACCATTTTACATGGATGTAGACAATGGGAACACAAAAGTCAGAGACAAACTCACAAACAAATAAACAAATAAACATCACTAATAACGGTTCTGAGGTATTAGTGCCATTAATAATCTGTCAATCACAATGATGTCAATCTTTTTCTGAAATACCCTCTTTTTCTATATTTTCTCTCCCTCTGTCTGGTCCGTTTCGCGCGTGAGGCGATTAAGGGCAGCTGTAATCCTGTTATTCTTATTTTGCTGTCAACAAAGCTATTACGTCTGAATCATTTACCTTTGCATAAGAAGTAGTCGCCTGTTGAAATAAATGCAGTCCTGACACGGAGAGTCAATAATGATAACTCTCTTGAATGCATGCACAAAGTGTGCCTAGTTTGTTTCGCATTATTAAATAATCAATGGGATCAATATTAAAAAATACAAAATCTATAATTCCAGAGGCGGGATTACGTTTGCATTTGTTTCTAAATAACAGGATTTCCTCTCACCTCCCTGTTCTCTGTCATAATGGTGGTGAAATAAGGGTTTTCTGATGTGGCTAAAAGTCTTTAGAAAAAGTTTTACCGCAATTTCTTGGTGTCCAGAATTTTTTTCACAATTTTTCCTTTGCAGCTCAACACTTTAGCAACCAGGAAGTAAACTGGACACACTTTAAGAAAACCTCTCAAGCTAATGACCACAATTGAGCTTGAAAACAGTAAACCAAGTTACTGGAGCAGCATATGGCATTATAACCCAGTTCAATTGTCCTTCTCTGCTTACCGAATGGCAGTGAATAAATATGCACTGGTTTTTTGCTGGACTCCCAGTCAAGGTCTAAACGCCACAGCCAGGACAATATCTTTTCTTTTTTCCACAAAATTCCGTGGTAACAGTTTTTGTGATGGAGATACAACAAGAATACGACAACAGTTAATTGTTTATGCATTCATTCTGAGGTTCACGGGTTTAGGTTGAGGGATAGACTGTTGAGACTGCAAAATAGTTCATTCATTTATTAGTTTTAATTTATTATTTATTTATTATTTGTTTGCCGGACAATCCTGGTGGTATGCACCTGCTTTAAATTTTTTGTTTTCGCTTTGAGAATTTCCATAACCTTAGCTCATAACTACACCACCTTAGCTCATAACTACACCACCTTAGCTCATAACTACACCACCTTAGCTCATAACTACACCACCTTAGCTCATAACTACACCACCTTAGCTCATAAGTAAACCACTCATAATAAAACCACATTGGTGTCAAAATTACTGCTGAAACTAAACCACTCGCCTGTTTCTTTTTTCACCCAGTCCAAAACCATAGCCCTGTACAGAACAAGAATGAAAGCCCACATTCAACGGACAGAAGTGGTTGCACAGTTTGACCGACAGCATTGGGATGGGTTTTTGTTTCACGTTTGCACAGATTCAACCTCTTCGCCACCCTTGAGATGCAGAACTTCCTGTTTTCAGGGGAAATGGAAAGACAACGTTTGTGGTACTTTGTATATGGTTTTGGGGCGTTAAGCTATATTCACAGGCATTTTTCGGCTTTCATGAAGAGAGACAGCGGAGAAAGACAGACGGTTATCCACCCTGGAGGAACGGCAAATTTCGCCGGGAAACTGAAGTCATTTTGCAGAAACGACACGTATGGAAGAGCGTTTCGACACGCACGGCTCTCGGCTGCACCAACACAATTCCTTTTCCCGCTGCTCGCTTGATCCCAAGTTTAACAGGTCTCCTCATTGTTGAGGTGAAGGTGTAGTTTTGTTTATTCGGGTTTGCACAGCTCAGTGTTGGGTCGCGTGAGCGATCCGGAGGCCATTCTGAGCGGATGGAGCAGCGTTGCAACAGTGATTCTGAGGAAACATCATCTGGCCTTCCTTGTCTTCTCTGCTGTCCCTGTCCACCTATTAGAGCTGAGCTTCACATTCTAGGTGTCAGGCACTGGCAGCCATTTCACATTTGAATAACAATCCCCCCTCTCTGTCCTCTCTGTCCTCTCTCCTCTCTCTCTCTCTTCTTCTATCTCTGTATCTTCTTCTCACTATGTCGGTGGATTGGGTCGCTGGATGAGGGCATAAATTGTTAGAACTGAGCCACAGTACCTCTAAAAAGCAATATGAACCCCCCCGTCTGTCTGTTTCACTGTACCCCCCACCCCACCCCCGCCTGTCTGTTTCACTCTCTCTCTCTCTCTCTCTCTCTCTGTCTATCTTTATTTCTATTCATCTCTCTGTCTTTTTCTGTCCATCTGCACATCTCTATTTTCTGCTTGTTTCTTTCCGTCTTTCTTACACTGCCTGTCTTTTAACTGGATGTTTCCTGCCCTCCCCCTCCCCCTCCCCCTCCCCCACCCTGGCCCAGAGTGCCATCAATGATACCAGAAAAAAGGTCACATGACAAATGAGTGGCAAACAAATCACAGTGTATTTGCTTATAGCTCTGTTACCACTGGGGATGGGCAGAGATGACAGAAATACACCATCTTTGTCCGGAATTATTGTGACTAAGACTTCTGCTGTCTCGGCACGCCGAATTGCAGAGGGTGAAAAGAGGCAGAGAGACGTGAGACAGAGAAGCGAGAGAGAGAGAGGGGGACAGGGAACAGGAGATAGGTGAAGAGCCTAGAAGACTGGGTAAAAGAATGAGCAATGAGGAGGGAAATAAACAGAGAAAGAAAGAGAGGGAGACTATTTGTCTCCTTTCTTGACAGTGGGATTATAATGCATTTTAATGACACGCCGAGAAAGGGCTTTATGGGTGTATAAACTCACCACACACACACACACACACACACACACGTGCACACGCACACACACGTGCACACGCACACAACAGTAACCACCCCTCAAGGTCAGAGTTCCCATCGGTCCCCTTAGAGCCCCCATATTGCAGAAATGTCCGCTCTGCGACATTCCCAGGTAAGAAAAATGGGAATTGCGGAATGAGAAAGCAGCAGGGAACTTTGGTGGAAGGCAATTGAGAAGCAATCAGAGGTAAATGTGGTGTGGATTAGTGTGAGGGCTTATAGGAGGGTGCCTGACACTATCTCCACCTCGCTATGAGAGCCCCGCCATCAGCAGTCATCTCCCTGGCCAGCCAAATCAATCACCTTACACACACACACACACACACACACACACACACACACTGCTCAATACACGCATATTGGGCTGTGTGTGTCGGATGAAAGAGATAATATGAAAACTGCTCTGGAGGCTGACGCCTCATCCTGGAAATGAATTGCTTCAGTCTCTAGATGCTTCCCCGCTTCTACTCTCCCTCTCCTTCTCCTGCTCTCCCTCTCCTTCTCCTGCTCTCCATCTCCTACTCCCCTCTCCCTCTCCTACTCTCCCTCTCCTACTCTCCCTCTCCTACTCTCCTACTCTCCCTCTCCCTCTCCTACTCTCCCTCTCCTACTCCCCTCTCCCTCTCCTACTCTCCCTCTCCCTCTCCTACTCTCCCTCTCCTACTCCCCTCTCCCTCTCCTACTCTCCCTCTCCCTTTCTCCTTCGGTCACTCTCTCTCTCCTGCTCTCCCTGTCCAACTCTGCCTCTCTCTTCTGTTCTTCTCAGTGAAACCTGTCTGTTCTCCATCAATGGAATGTAAACAAGTGTTATTCTGAAATTCACTTTATTAGCTCAAATCAGAAAGTTGGATTATGACATTGATTACCCCTCTACATTCGTCAGCCCAGCCCCACCCAGCCCCAACCAACCCCACCCAACCCCAACTCCAACCAGCCCCTACCCAGCCCCACCCAACCCAACCCATCCTCATCCAGCCCCAACCAACCTCACCCAACCCCAACTCCAACCAGCCCCACCCAACCCAGCCCAACCCATCCTCATCCAGCCCCAACCCAATCCTAACCCCACCCAGATACACCCAACCCCACCCCAGCCCCACCCAACCCAACTCATCCTCATCCAGCCCCACCCAATCCCGTCTAACCCCACCCAGATACACCCAGCCCCACCCAACCCAACCCATCCTCATCCAGCCCCAACCCAATCCAGCCCCACCCAATCCCGCCTAACCCCACCCAGATACACCCAACCCCACCCCAGCCCCACCCAACCCAACTCATCCTCATCCAGCCCCACCCAATCCCGTCTAACCCCACCCAGATACACCCAGCCCCACCCAACCCAACCCATCCTCATCCAGCCCCAACCCAATCCAGCCCCACCCAATCCCGCCTAACCCCACCCAGATACACCCAACCCCACCCCAGCCCCACCCAACCCAACTCATCCTCATCCAGCCCCACCCAATCCCGCCTAACCCCACCCAGATACACCCAACCCCACCCAACCCCAACATAATACAGCCCCAATCCAGCCACATCCACACGAATACCCACCCCCCCCCCCCCCACTGATTTGAGTCTAATGTGGATGTCATTAGCGGACGTTTGCATATCACTGGGAGGCGCTGGGGGGAGGCGATAAAGGGAGGTGCTGGGGGTAGGCACTGGTGGGAGGCACTGGTGGGAGGTGCTGTTGGAGGTGCTGATGGGAGGCTGGCTATGGGCTAGCACTAGTCTGCTGACGAAGCATGTGTGAACCCATGCATGACATTTATTACATTAGAACAACAGCATTACACTGCTGCTACTGCTGAGTAGATGAGGAAGTCCCGGCCTCACGGGTGCACAATTACACTAGCTGGCCGTTTAAAACCCAACACACACACACACACACCAGGAGCGTTTGGTGGAAACTGAGAACGCGTCACACAGAGAAGTGAAGGAAAACTGCAGAAAGACTCAATAGCAAAACAGTAGGACGTAACGATCACACACTGATCAACTAGGGCCGAGAAACAAGAATAACACCAGGAGAACACGAATTGAAGATGAATGAAGGTTAGAATTACATGGGTATAACATGTGAATAACACAAGGAAAACATGAGTAGAAGATGAAATAAGGTGAGAATACCATGGGTATAACATGTGAATTACACCAGGAGAACACGAATTGAAGATGAATGAAGGTTAGAATTACATGGGTATAACATGTGAATAACACAAGGAGAACATGAGTAGAAGATGAAATAAGGTGAGAATAACATGGGTATAACATGTGAATTACACCAGGAGAACACGAATTGAAGATGAATGAAGGTTAGAATTACATGGGTATAACATGTGAATAACACAAGGAGAACATGAGTAGAAGATGAAATAAGGTGAGAATAACATGGGTATAACATGTGAATTACACCAGGAGAACACGAATTGAAGATGAATGAAGGTTAGAATTACATGGGTATAACATGTGAATAACACAAGGAGAACATGAGTAGAAGATGAAATAAGGTGAGAATAACATGGGTATAACATGTGAATTACACCAGGAGAACACGAATTGAAGATGAATGAAGGTTAGAATTACATGGGTATAACATGTGAATAACACAAGGAGAACATGAGTAGAAGATGAAATAAGGTGAGAATAACATGGGTATAACATGTGAATTACACCAGGAGAATATGAGTAGAAGATAAATGAAGGTGAGTATATGAGGAGAATAACATTAGTATAACATGAGAAAAACACCAGGAGAATATGAGTTGACAAATTGGGAGTAAAATGACTATACATTTTCTATTACAGGATGAAACATGACTCAGACAACATGAACATGCTTGTTTCCATATATTCACAGAGAGTAATCTAGATCATTTGGCCGGTGTTACACAAATACCATGCCTTATGGTGTCCTGCGCGTCGTCTTAGAGGAACGAACACATTCCCGCTCTCTGAGCGCTTCTCTAACGTCAGAGTCTTGTGTACACATGAAGGCACAACTTCTGCTTCAAAGGACAACTCCGTCCATCTGTTCGTCCCTAATGAAGATTCTTCAGTGGTTTTTCAGTTATGTAAATCGGCAACGTCGCTCGCGGAGACGCCAACGTCACTCGCGGAGACGCCAACGTCGCTCGCTGAGACACACAGATACGCGCTTTGTTCAGGGTCTCTGGGCAGTACCGATAGGGATCACCTGCTGATTCTGAATAAATGACCCAACCTCATTAATTTCACTTTGGGGAAGAAAAAGGGGATTATGACTGGCAGGGTCACGGCAGATATGTGACTGTCCTTACTGCTGTTCAATTTAATAGTCCTCTATTACCACGCAGTGTTACAATACAGACCGATGACGCTCCGCAGGTGGGATCCCATCTACACACAGCCACCACAATTGGAGACAATCAATTACTCTGCAGATTATCAATAGGAAAAAAGATCCCGAATTACAATGGAGATCGTGGAGGAGGAACGGCATGGACTCTCTGACGATACTTTCAGTTGAAAATGTGTTGTTCCCTGGTGAAACGGGGGAAATGCTACCGTGGTTTGAGGAGGAGCTAGGCTACTGGGAAACGGTAGTAATGCTAAAGGCACTGTTCTGGCCAGCTCCTGGGCTGGGGATTGTTATCTTGCGGCAGGGAGGATAGCATGCAGAAGGCGGTATTTTGGGTGTGCTCCTAAGCTGCTGGGCTGGGGAGAATTAGAAAATATCACTCTGTCAGGGTGATTTGATAGCGGGATGAGAAATGTCAGAGGAGGAGATGACAAATCATCCAGTGGACGAGAGGAGACCAGAAGACAGGACGTGTCATTTGTCATGAGTGCCATTTGACTGCACCCCCTCCCCTCCCGTCAGCCTCCTCCCCTCCTTCTATCTTCCTCCCTCCCCTCCCGTCGGCCTCCTCCCCTCCTTCTATCATCCTCCCTCCCCTCCCGTCGGCCTCCTCCCCTCCTTTTCCCCCCTCCTTCCCATCCCCTCCTCTGTCTCTAAACCTCCTAAACCTCCCTCTCTCCCTTCTTTCTCTCCCTCCGCCTCGTTCCTTCCCTCATTGTTGGAATGAATCCTACCTTGATGGCCATTAATTCGAAGTTATCCAAATCTCCCCCTGCCTGTGTCTAAGCGCGAGCGTGGAAATCTGATTTATATTTGTGATGGAGTTGTTGTTGTTCTCTCGTCCTCCCCTCCTCCTCTTTTTTTTGCTCTCACAACCTTTTTTCTTAGTGAATAGAGAGGATTAGATTTGCACTGTGCAACACACATACACGCACACACACACATGCACAGAGATACACACACACATATGCACCCAGACACACCCACAGACACACACACACACACACAATCAAAACACAGAGCCCAGTGACATTTAAGAATCTTTTGCCTTCTGTCGTGTTGTCTACTCTGTACTTGTTTTTTTCTGTTATTTCATTCTGTCTTTAAATGAAGAGAATTCTCCTCCTCAGTCAACAGGAGAGGAATCGAGCCCTGATGCTCTAGCGTCACGTCCTTTTGCTTCCGTACTTCAACATATTCTCGCATGCATTTCATAAATAATCACCTTGCTTCTTGGTCTCCCATTCGGTTCACCTACATTAAACGCCAAGACAATGGACATTCTGTGTACTCTTCACAACTGAATCGACATTTAGACATAAAATACATAAAATACATAGGTACACAACATTAAGACATTTAAACGCATCAATACATATTTTCACCATTATGTCACTGAACCAATATATATTATACTGTGTTTCACTTATTTGGTTTATTTACGATATTGTTTAATATTGATCCTCATAATCAACCAAAACTGGTACCGGCCTTTGGTTGTTTACAATGCACTAAAGACCAGACTTTTCTTTCGGTATTTAAACAAAAAAAGCTTTGGATTTTTGAGTAGTCTTGGAGTTGGAGGAGCATTTGATTTCTAGCATTTATGTAACAATGAAAAGAGGATTGTCCAGCTCAGAGGACATCTCATTCTTCCTCAAGCCTTAATTGACATTTAAAATTCCAGTTTTTAACCGCAACTTTTGGGTTTTTAGATGTTCCCAGAAGGCATGAATTATTGAGTTGTTTTGTGATTGACACTTAAGGCCTGACTCTAACATTATGTGTCTCTGGTCTAGTACATTACTTTGAACCAAATGAATCTGTTTTGCCTTATTTGTCTTTGATACTTTCTCCATTTGGCTCCTGTACTCCTTACTTTTTAGGACTCGATTCCAGCAGTTCAGGTTATTGTTTTATGAATTTGTCAGTCTCATATGCATTAGGTAAGCTAAGTTATCTGTAAGTCTGAAAATAATTTTCTTGTTACGCCAGTCATCTTATTCAACTTTTCTGATTTCAATAGAATTTATGTTTTGTTGATCAAAAGACGGCAGATCAAAATGTTTTTATGTACCCATTTATATCAAATTTTCCTTATTGATGAAGTTAGTAACATGTTCAAAATGAATGCCTTGAGTAGCAAGTTGGTACATATCAATTTATTTTATTATGTTGTTTGTGCACTGATAGATGCTGTCTGGAAAGTTTGTAACAAAATGCTTTTTTAAATCTTCCCTTTTCAGCTGGACGTCCAACATGTTGTTCATATGTGCATAACTTCTAAGCAGAATCCTTTCAATTAGCCATGAAACTGGTAGTTTGAAAGCCAGTTGGTTTAACAACGTGGGCCACAAATCGCACTTAAAGACCCTATTTGACTCAATAGTGCCACTTTGACCACCAGTGGCCAGTTTTGCATCTTTACTAGATAGTTTTTTTTTCTCCGAGCTATTTTTATTTCCCTGTTACCATTAATTCGGTTTTTATTAACATATTATGAAAATGTTTTTTACAAAAGGAGTGCATTTTGAGAATTAGACAGGTAGGTCACATGATTTTCAGCCAATAATTTTTTGTCATATTCATGTTCACTGAAACCAAGTGTTACGGATGTATCTGGACTAATATTTTCTCCAATCGGCTTGTTTGCTAGGGTTAGGGTTAGGGTTAGGGTTAGGGCTAGGGTTAGGGCTAGGGTTATGGCTAGGGTTAGGGTTAGGGTTAGGGTTAGGGCTAGGGTTAGGGTTAGGGCTAGGGTTAGGGCTAGGGTTAGGGTTAGGGTTAGCACAGTTAAAGGAGGGTTAGGGTTAGGGTTAGGGTTAGGGCTAGGGTTAGGGTTAGGGTTAGGGTTAGCACAGTTAAAGGAGGGTAGAGGACATCCTTGTTATGTGCCTCTTTCAAGAACAAATGTATCTAATTATCTACCTCACCAATCCCCCTGTCTTCCTGAACCACCTGTCTCCTCTCCTGTCTCCTCTCCTGTCTCCTCCCCTGTCTCCTCCCCTGTCTCCTCTCCTGTCTCCTCACCTGTCTCCTCTCTTGTCTCCACTCCCGTCTCCTCTCCTGTCTCCTCACCCGTCTCCATTCCTGTCTCCTCTCCAGACTCCTCTCCTGTCTCCACTCCTGTCACTACTCCCATCTCCTCTCTGGTATCCTCTCATGTGTCCTCTCCTGTCTCCTCACCTGTCTCATCTCCTGTCTCCTCTCCTGTCTCCACTCCCGTCTCCTCACCCGTCTCCTCACCTGATCTGCTGTCCTTTTCTCCTGCTTCCTTAGCCCTCACTGTTGCCCCCCTCCTAAACCCCATACTCCAGCTTGTCTCTCTGGCCCCCCCTTTGCCCCTACTCTCCTAAACCCCCCCCCCACCCCCCTCCCCCAGTTGGTGTGTGTGTTTTGAGGGCTTTGTTGGGTCTAGCTGTCCCCAGCTGAGCACTGGGTCTGTTCATACCTAATGCAGTAGTAATTAAGGGCCATATTCAAGTCTGCATGGACACAAGACAATCCTGGCTAATGAACTATCGATCGGCCAGGCAGCCCAGCCAGGCTAAAGCAAGCTGACAGTCAGTGTGTGTGTGTGTGTGTGTGTGTCCATTGGACCCCAGCTGACCACTCATGTTTGTAGAGAGCGGGCCTCGTTACAGTGGTGTGATTGACATATGCTAAGATTCACATCAATTGGCCTACTTGTTCCACTTCCTCTGCCCTGATTGAAGACGGCGGCTTGGGTCCTCAGACTATTTTATGAAGACATTAATGACTGGACAATCAGACAGACACGGGGGGGGGGGTGGCGGCGGTGGGGGGTGGGGGGGGGGGGTGAAGGAAAGAGAGGGGAAAAGGATAAACCCGATCTTACATTGCAGGCATAAGAACCAACATGTATGTGTTCACATCAGTTGGCATGACTTCAACTCCCACACACAGTCCCCACCACTGAAATCTTCAAAAACATCGCATCGCATCGCAACCCCCCCGGTAACACTGCAGATAATGCGAAAGGGACTTAAAAGTCCATCAAACCTATCATTAAAAAAAAAAAAAAACACCAAAAAAAAAAACAATCACTCCTACAATCAGGGCAACTCTCAGGAAATACCAGGTGAAACGCTGAGCTTTCATGTCGCTGCCTGGTCCCAGTGATCCGGCTGTGCACGGTGAATTTAACGGCACCAAAATGCTCTAATTTCATCTGATCGCTCCAATCATATGGTAATCTGTGGAAGGCAGGTGGGGAAATATCGCTTAGCTATAATTGGCGGTTTGCTAATGGAGTCGCTGGGTGCCGGTTGGAAATATGTTTTAAGGCCTAACGAGTTTTGAGGGAGGGATCGGACGGGAAAGTGATCCATGCACACAGCGCGCGTACAGGCCTGCGCACATCCCCCTCTGAAGACGATGCATTTTTAAACAGCACAAATCACTGCACGTAGCAAGATTTCACTGAGAGATCAGCATTCTGTACTATAACACACCCACCACGTCGTGACCAATTTGACCCCAGGTGACGGCCAAGGTAATGGGATGAAAGAGGACCTCTTAACACAGGTTAGGGTTAGGGACTGGGTTAGTGGGTTTAGAGTTGGGGATTTGGTTAGCGGATTTAGGGTTAAAGTCTCAAGAACTTAGGGTTAAGAACTCAAACATGATCCTGGTGTTGTGTGAAAAAATCTAAACCTCTTAAAACAACACAACAGGCTTTTGATGCGTTCATAAAAACGCAGAAGATTGAAAAGTCAAATAAACAGTACTTTAACTAAATGGCCTTCATTTTATTTTCGACGAGGAGAATTTGCAGTTAGACAAAGCTTTGCTCGGATTCTTAACTCTAGATTCTGTTATAACCTTTTTATTGCACCATGAACTGATGGGAGTTGCAGAGGTCAGCTGTTCCTGGAGCAGAGGACGTGGAACTGAAGAAAAAAAACTTGATAATATGAACTGATGGAGCAATCAGAAGACTTACAACAGGGATGAGGAATTAGGCTGTAATTAGAGGGAATCGTATAATCGCAAACATCTATTTCTTGATTTAATCAAATTTTGTGCTTATAAATTATACTCATATAAAACCATACTCATGGTTAAACTATCAGTCCCATGACTTATATATGAAGCATAGTGAAGTAACATCAGCAAACAATCATAGGTTTTTAACTCTTCGGAGATGTCCAAACAGTCATTAATATGCCAGCAGTCTATGTGTATCCCAACCTGGCAATTTACAAACTAGCCAATCATCACTCGTCAATGCTGACCATTCACAAGTGGAGTGCGACAGTGGCCATGCAGGTCACGTCGAGACTCACTTGTTTCAGATCAACGAAGACCTAAAACACGAGTGGGTTTGTGCGTGAAATCGTTCAATGCGGCGTGTTTAGGCCCACATCTGGTGGAAGAGCATCAGCAGTGTGACGATGGAGGAGAGCTGCTACACATCATGACTCTGCCACCTCATAAAGCAACGTTCATACATACACGCAGACCCACACCCAAACCCATACACATGGATACACGCATAATAAACGTGGATCACCCTGTGTTCTTTTTTGGGACAGGTGTGCTGCGATCCTAAACGTTTCCGTTGGTTTGGTGAACGTTGGGTTGACGCTGGGCACCTCCGAATGAGACAGTAGTCTAACGTAGTGGTCAAGGGGCGTCGGGCTGGGAAATGATACGTGAAGAAAACACATTCTGGATGTTTGCCCTTGAGCAAGGCACTTCACCTTAACTGCTCCTGTTTGATGTTATGGATAAGAGTAAATTACCGTAATGTGGGCTTGATGCCAGCCATTGTGTGTTCAGCTGATTGGATGTTCACTCACTATAGCTGTAGTTTTACTCAAGTAATCAAGCTATGTGTTCCACTGAGGAGTTAAAAGATTCTATTTAGCAGTACTTTGCTAAACAAACGTCCATGTCAAACTAAATGCCATTTGAAAATCTAGGGCATACTAATCCTTAGCACAAACCCAATCTGGGGAGATCTGAAGAGTACGTGATTAATTCTTCAGTATTAATCATGTAATTCTTTCATATAAAACAAAGCTTAAGCCTTATTTGCTAAGATATTTGACCTTGTCTGAGAGTTAAGACATTACAGCATGGATTTAAAATGCATCTAAAGATTAAAAAATCATGGTTAAGGATTATAAGAGCCCAAGGAAAATTGCTTTTCATTTTTGAAACAAAACTGATTTAAGGGGGTTGAACCAAGGCCCAGGTGGTTTATTACTATTTCTATGTATGTATATATATATATATATATATATATATATATATATATATATATATATATATATATATATATATTAATTTATTTATTTTTTCGGTGAAAAATATGGTAGTTGGAAGATGTGTTGAGGAATGCATCATTGCCTCTCATTCATATGTCCTCCTCCTTTGTTTCTAACCAGGAAATTAAAGTGATACCTTGTATGGGCAACAAGATTTGTTCTGAATGTATGATTCTCTGCTCGGGGCTACTGAGCCGCCTCAAACACACAGGCGCTCCCTTTGATTTGAGTCAGGCAGGAAAATCCTATGACTATTAAGTCTGTCAGTTTCACTTTGACCAGCCAATCTTGTTTACCGGTGCTACCCTACCCAACGCTGGGCCTGTGTTTATCTGTGAATGGAAATGACTCTGGAGATAGCACCTCTGAACTCAACGGATGGCCCCCTGACAGGAAAAACGCACTTCTTTCATTTTCATTTCATGGTCTTTACAATAAAAAAAAACACATCTAAAAGCACAAGGTCGTTTTCTGAAAGAGCTCTGTTTCATAATTCATGTAATAAGTTGAAGATGGTGAAAGATGAACTAGAAGCAAGACCTTGCTGGTGGCTTAGAGTTTCATATAAATGGGAAACAGGACATACTGGTGTTTCACCAAGCCTTTCTCTCATCTGTCATCATCAGATAAGTTAACTTTTTTCCTAAGACAGAGGAACAACAATTTAACGTTAAACAATATTTACTATCATAGAACCTCCATACACATGAATTCTACTTGTTTTGGTTTCATAGTTTTGCACAAGGTTCATCTTCCCAGTTGAGGGAAATAAAAAAAATTGGGGACTTGGGGTCTGTAGCAAGATAATTCTCAGCATTTGAAGCAGAAAAATATATTGCACCCAAGTCTATAAACACCCAACTGGTTCCATTGCCTTGCTATGATCACCAAAGGCCTCTTGCATAATTCAATCTAAGTCCATCAACTGCCCATAAAATCTCTACTGCGACTTTCACCAAATTGCAGATGTCCTAGTCCTGGAGAATACACAACAGTATCAGTCGGATATGAATAACAGATCCCACCACATCAATGTTGACTGCTTCTGGAGAGGAGCGCTATTAGCTAACCTTGGCCGTTGCTCATTTGTCCATGCTAGATGGATAACCCCAAAGGGAAGCTGCCCATCGCTGACACAAAGTGGAGAGGCTTAAGATGAACCATTATTAGACGAGAATGGAGGCAGCACTCAGTGATATTACTTAAGTCTCTCTTTTCAATAAAATGTTACTGTTATAAAATAAATTATCATGACAGAAACCGGGAGAGAGTAACCAGTAGAGTGTTCCGTGAATTAAAATATGAATTACAATAAAATTATAAAAAAGCCATGACCAGAAAGGTGGGATTTCCCCACTCAGTTTGCACATTCAGATGGATATGAATTTGTCTCAGTGTGGAATGGTACGATCAGATTGGATATACTAGTTAGTTGGTGGATAGAGCGGATGGGCGTGTCACCCAGATCACCAGCTTGCCAACTTTCCTCATCACACTTCCAAACGCTTCACACTGGCTGATCAGACGGATTTAGAAGCTCAACGCCGGAGAATGTCAACACACGGGCAGTACACCTGCTTCCACGTTGAGGTGGGTTTCATCGGGAACACTTTCACCGCCACAGTGGATAACTGAATGGCCATCTCATATCGAGAAGGCTGTGTGAACTGGATGCCAGCAGATTACGGACTATGGGAGTAATGGCAAAAAGTTATTTGTTAACCTATAGTCAAATGCCGTCCATCAGACAAACGTTTATGTTTCGAAAGCGTGCTGTAGGTTTGTGAAGAATGGAGGAACAAACGCCTCCCTACATTGCACTTGCAAACAACTACCGTCTGGCTCTGACCTTGGCCTTGAAGGTATATGCAAATACACCGCGGACTCCACAGACAGAAAGGGCTGCCTTTTGATGTAGTAGGGGCAAGATGGAAGGCACACAAACAGACACACTTGCGTTTTCTAAACCTGCCGAGAATACCCATAGGCCTGAATCTCATTAAGAAGCTTTGATATGGGCGTCTCAGAGAGTTTATAATTACAAACAAACCTCATCATGATTAAAACATCACATTGGGGAGAGAGGTCACGGAGAACTGATCAAGAGCGTGTGTGTGTGTGTTTGCGTGTGTATGTGCATATGAATGCGTGTGTGTGTGTGTATGAATGCCTATGTGTGTGTGTGCATGTATTCGTATGCCAGGTGAAAAGGGACATTAATAAGCTATTTAAACGACATAATGTGCATACCACCGCGTATGGGACAGTGTATACGTCTATACGATACATAGACCTATACACGGTCGCATACGTGTGTGTGTATGCATGTGTGTGTGTGTGTGTGTGTGTACATACACCTATCCCAGCAGCAACATTGGCCACACAGGTGGGGAGGTAATCCCATGATGACATCATCATCAGCCTGCCTGTGAAGTTCCGAACGGATCACGGTAGATTGACTTCCATATAAGCTGTCCGATCGGCTGGGTGCAACGTCCACATGTGATGTGAAAACCGTCCTCACTGCTCCGTTTAAATAGGCTGGCGGTTGGCCAGGGATGCCAGGACGGGACTGTGGGTGGGTGGTAAGGACGTGGACTGATTTAGAGTTTTCCCCAATTGAACACACACTAATCTCTGAATAGTAGCCCAAAACTGTTAACACAATGACCATTCTAAAAAGTCACATCTAAAAAAATCTTACACACACAGAGAAAAATTACATTCTGGCTTTAAAACTACACACATAGCCCTCAAAATCAAATAACTGAGTCAGAATCACACACGTTGCATACTCTGAGCATTAAGAAAACACTGCATTATAAAATTATATTCTCTCATTAAAATGCATTGATGTAGGAAAACAAAAATAATCCACCAACACCGCCAGTAAAGAAGATCTTTATTTTACATGAAGTTTGATCCTGGCCACCCAAACATTTAAAACTGTATTTAATGCATATACATTTTGTATAATCAAGCAACAGAAAGTTACACATGACTGGAGAGAAAAGAAAACAATGCAACCTCAGGCCTTGTCCTGCCTGTCATGTTGAATTGGTCAACTGATGTGTCCCTTGAAAAAGCAGCGGGGGGAAAAGCGTCAGTTGTGGGGGATCCATCCTTGGCATGTCTCTGCAGTATTATCACCACAGACCTCCTCCATTACCTGGATCCATCCTTGGCATGTCTCTGCAGTGATATCACCACAGACCTCCTCCATTACCTGGATCCATCCTTGGCCTGTCTCTGCAGTATTATCACCACAGACCTCCTCCATTACCTGGATCCATCCTTGGCATGTCTCTGCAGTATTATCACCACAGACCTCCTCCATTACCTGGATCCATCCTTGGCATGTCTCTGCAGTGATATCACCACAGACCTCCTCCATTACCTGGATCCATCCTTGGCATGTCTCTGCAGTATTATCACCACAGACCTCCTCCATTACCTGGATCCATCCTTGGCATGTCTCTGCAGTGATATCACCACAGACCTCCTCCATTACCTGGATCCATCCTTGGCATGTCTCTGCAGTGATATCACCACAGACCTCCTCCATTACCTGGATCCATCCTTGGCATGTCTCTGCAGTATTATCACCACAGACCTCCTCCATTACCTGGATCCATCCTTGGCATGTCTCTGCAGTGATATCACCACAGACCTCCTCCATTACCTGGATCCATCCTTGGCTTGTCTCTGCAGTGATATCACCACAGACCTCCTCCATTACCTGGAGAAGACTCCCTTGCTGATGAGGTTTCTCCTCACACACCTTCCAAAATTCATTTGTTGGATTGAAGAATGGATATGGTGGAAGGAAACTAATTTGGATCAGGGGAGGTTGGTGAGCCAGGGGCCCTATGTTGTGTTTCTGGGGTTGTGAAAAAAGGTTTTACACTGCATCAAGGAACACCAGAAGGAGTGCTGTGTTGTAAAGGCCTGGTATGACATGGTGATGGACAACTCCTGCTGACTGACAGTAGCAGACATGGTGATGTTTCTACCCTATTGGCCAGAGAACTCCACCTTTACTCCACCCTTACTTTACCCATACTTCACCTTTACTCCACCTTTACTCCACCTTTACTCCACTTTTACTCCACCCTTACTTTACCCATACTTGACCTTTACTCCACCTTTACTCCACTTTTACTCCACCTTTCCACCCTTACTCTGTGGCCAATTATGTTCCATCCCCAGTCTGATTTAATCCTCTCCTTCTCTGTCTTCCCCTGTCTGCTCTTTGTGGCTCCATTATTCCTGTACCATCATGAGTCCTTGTGGTGAACAATTTGGTTGATTGGGTTTGCACAACTGAAGTGTATTGTAATGCATTAAAACTTTGAGTTTTGTCTGGTGACTCATGTATTCTCACAAATGGCACAAGTGTTTTCTCAATGTCAATTGTGCACACAAATTTTTGCATTTCAGCATCATGCATTTCAACGCCTAGTGTTGTGGTCTCAAACCTTAACCCTTACCTTAGCTATTTTCAGAATTATTGACTAATCCTAATGTAAACACCTGGGGAATCTTTTCAAGCCAGTTATCTAAGGACACAATCTTGTCAAGACTGCAGGGAAAGAAATAGCTAGGGGTGCAGCAACACTATGTGACGACAAGCCAACAAGGTAGCAATATGATATGACACAAATACAGAAGGACCCAGTGCAAATCGGCAACGCATCAGCATCTACAGGTGACAGTGAGACAGGGGCCCATGATGGAGTCTTTGAATGTGGCAATTGAGAGAAAAAACATTTCCTGCCACCAGAGAACTGAAAAATCGGCTATCCAGGGGAGAACATTTACATGAGGGACTCCAGGGGAGAACCTTCACGTGAGGGACTCCAGGGGAGAACCTTTACATGATGGGCTCCAGTGGAGAACCTTTACATGAGGGACTCCAGGGGAGAACCTTTACATGAGGGGCTCCAGGGGAGAACCTTTACATGAAGGGTTCCAGGGGAGAACCTTTACATGAGGGGCTCCAGGGGAGAACCTTTACATGAGGGGCTCCAGGGGAGAACCTATACATGAAAGCATCCTGAGAGGGTTTTAACGTCTTTTATATATACAACCATCAACCAGTAGTGGTGTACAGTGAGGACAGTGTGGGACATATACTGAAGCTCTGGGGTATTCCCTTGGTGATGGGTAAGGGGTCAGGCTGGATATGTTGTGGTCTCAACACATTGCTCATTACAGTTAGTAAACCAGGCCAAAGACAACTCCCAGAACCTGGCACTCAGCCAATCCAGAACGGTCCATAGTACTGAGAGCTTTGGCCAAGTTAAGATGTCGTGGAATCGTTTAGGACCTTTAGTGCTGCAGTGAGATAGCCATAACCAAAACAGGTCGCAAAACAGTCAGTTGATTATCGAACGGCTTTTCCAACCCTTTCAAACTACAGTGCGTGATAGACATCAGCCTTAAACAATTGCGCCGTAGCTCAATCTCCTGCTTAAAGAGAAGCACCGTGGCTACATTCCAAGAAGTAGGAAATCTCTGGGTTTTGGAGAGACTTGTTACAAAGGTGGGAGATGGGCTCTACAATGACACCTCGATGAGGAGAGGATTTAGACCTCTGGGCCCACATGCGTTTACAGGGTCCACTTCTAGCGCCTCTGACTTACTGCTCACCTACAGGGAGAAGTTTTAAAGATGGGCTGGGGAATAAGAGGAAGGAGTAACAGATACATTCACATTAAAAAAGTTGACGGCTGAGAGATGACGAGGTGTTGGAAAGACAAAGAACGTACGCCTAGAGACAAACAGAAATCCTGGACGGTCATCAAAGAGCTCAGCCAGATGTTTGACCACATCATCACCATTAAAGGCGTTATCACGCTCCAGAACCCAGAGCGGAGTTCTACAATTTGGACCGCTGACATTCACACTTCTGAAAATTCTCAAGAGAATCCATTGGGAAATGAAGACCTTTATTCAGTGTAAGTACTTGAATCTAACATATTGGCTGGCGGATTCAGGATATCCTCAATGAATGATTCAACCTCAGTATCTTTTAGCATAGAGGTTGGCGTTCCAGGATAGCTGATGGGAGAATCCAATATCGTATCGTCGTGTCACATGAAACAAAGGGGCCGATTTCTATTGGTTAATGCATGATAAAGGAAGTATTAGCCATCCTAACATCAAACTTTTGCTAAGGCATGACGATAAACCCGGAGAAAGATGAGGCCTGAGATCAATACGCCCATCGTTAAATAACAGAAAAGAACTGGCTGCATGTGCCTGTGTGTGTGTCTGTATCTGTATCTGTTGTATGTGTTGATGTGTTTGTGACAGGCTTTGTGAGTGTGTGTGTCTGTTGTGTGTGTGTGTGTGTGTGTGTGTGCGTGTGTGTGTGTGAGACAGGGGGAGGGAGCGGGTCTTCCCAGTATGGGGAAAGCTGTGATTGCCTCCTGAGCCATTTCAGAAAACCTTGGGAGTGAGTCCCATCATCATCTGCCTTGGGTGTCCATGTCATTTTGACTTTGTCCCCGAGCCATTTGTGCACGTGCAGGGAGCAGGGAAGGAAAGTGTAAGGAAGGGGGTGATCTGAGGTTGTCGGGGCACTGTAAAACGGTCCGGGAGTTTCCATAGCAACAGTAATGAGGGGAGGAGGAGGTCAGAATTTGGGGAAGGGAGGAATTGAGGCCTCTAGGCTTGTCACAGACATTTCTATGCAAACGCACTAGCTACAGTCTGACATTTGTCATTTGTTTGGCGTTGAGAATGTCCATGCACAGGCTAATCGAAATACAACAGCGAACGCAGGTTTTTCTGTAAACGCTAGCCATGAGTGCAGCGTAGGATGGCGTAAAAAAAACAAAACATGCTGGAATTGGACCTGAGGACGTTTCTCAAGAGGCGACCGAGGAGCGACAAGTGCCTCGGTCAGGATTAAAATGTGACAGGACAACTTTGTCTGACGTTGGAGCAATTAGCACTAATGACTCGTCATGTTTGGTCCGATCCAAGGACGTGAAGTGTACCAGGGCACAGAATGACTGGACGCCTGGGGCGCTGCTGTGACATGATCTCCACTGGCATGATACGACGCCCCTGTGAAGCTAGACACACACACCCTTTGGACATTGTCCCGTCAAACATCATGCATTTCAACGCCTACATACGGCAAAAAACAATGGGAGATGCCTTTATGTCAGGGTTTCAAGACTGGCTCTCCAGTCTGAGCCAATGGACTTATATAGTCAAGTATGAGATCTTTAGTGCCGCATGTATAAGAACTAAGAGAAATGAACAGATCCATATCCCCAAACAGACTCACACACAAACTCTTGCTCACATACACACACACACACAAACTGCTGGTTGCCTCATCGATGCTTTGATCAATATGTGGACATGTGGGTATTGACCAGGGTAATGATAGGAGAAATCACAGTGTGGACGTCTGGAGTGTGTATATATGTGTGTGTGTGTGTGTGTGTGTGTGTGGGAGAGTCCCCTCTCTTCTCAATTAATATTCTAAACCGATGGATTACACAGTATTAACTTGTTTGTCAGGTGTCATGCCACGAAGGGACATTTTATTGAGTTGCTGACTTGCAGGCAACAGGAGACGTGGACCCGATCCGGAGTTGTCTCCCTTGGCCCGAACCACAGATTCTTCTCTTAGGTCCTATTTGGATTAACAGGAGTTATCGAGGTGACATTTCAGTGGGAATAATACATAGATTCACTATTGTATTCACATTTGCGACAGCAATGCATCAGCCAACAGAGCTTGGCCATAATCTAATATAGATAGGAGAAGAGGTGAATGGAACTCCACCTAAACAATGAAAATGTAATGGAAATATTTTGAATCTTCTCATTGCTGCCCAGCAAAATTGCCCTACATTCAGGATATAATTTCAGTATGTATTTCATGCTACGGTGAGGTAAAAATATGATGATACCCTCAATATATGTTCATGCCATCGTCGGCGACCTACTGGAGGACAGCTAGAAATTACTTTTACGGCAACCACCAATTTCTAACACCGGCGCCGCTCGCTAACACAGTTGTGTCAGCTAGTCAAACTTCCGAAAAAAATAAAATAGGAATAACAATGCTGCACCACCACTGAGGCTGGCAAAACGAACGTCACAAGTTTGGATAAGAGTCGCTCTTACTTCGGGGCAGAAGGTTTTCAAGAAGGCAGGCTAAACAGGGCATTCGTGTCTGATCGTGTCTGCCAACCAGCTGGCTAGTTGACTTTTTTCAGTCACGTCATTAGCTTCACCAAGGAATGTCTGTCAGTGTCCGTGTATATGTGGGGGGGGGGGGCCCTCGGATTTGAACCTTCAAATGTCACCAACACACATTGAGCACCTGACGTATTCACACAGCAGCGACTCTTGACTCTCTTCTTGGGAAGGTAACGTGATAATTCGTTTTCGTCGCAGAAACAAATCTCACGAGACGTCTTGTCACTCTTTCCACTCGTAGGTAGACGGCTCCTTGGCCTCTGTTTTCCAAAAACACCTCCCTTCCAGACCTTTACATCTTCAAGGGTCATTTGTAAAATCTCTGAACGGAAAGCCACTCGATTAAGTTTCCCGGGACAGGGACTAGCAATTGAATTTGGTTCAGCCAACACACGGGCTTGTGATGTGAGCGTTAGAAAGTAAAATACTTAAAATAGACAGAATCCATTTCAGAGCTACAGGGCTACACTCCAAAAACGACTGGCTTCCCAGAAGTGAAACGTCTACATGTGTAATTTTAGGTTATCTAATAAACTGTAAACAATCAATCAGGGGTTCGGTCTACTAAGAGAAATAAAGGGGTCTGGGAATTCATTAAAGTAATCAGAACATCTCAGTCTTAATGGCAAACAGCATCAGTCAACACTGATCTCACTGGAGGCAATAAAAACAACGTGGACTTAACAGCCAATTGTGTCTCACTCGCAGCACACCCTTAGTCACGCACAATGATTTCATTGGGCGGATCAGTGTCAAAGTCCACACACACACACACACACACACACACACACACAAACACACACAGGGGGGAGAAACACTCACAGTGATATATACACAGGCAGAAACACACACACACACACACACACACACAGAGGCTTTAATAAGGCCACTCTTTAATTTAGCCCATGTCACTGCGATGAGCTCTCCAACATCAGACAGCAAATTGTTCTCGTTCACTGGAAGACAAAAAAATATCTCTTGTTGTCTGGAGAGGAAGGACAAAACAAAGGAACAAGTGAAAGAAAGAAAGAGAAGGAGAGAATAGAGAAAGGGTGGGCATTGGACTGTGCAGTAGTGTGTGCGTATCTATTGGAAGGTGTGTGTGTGTGTGTGTGTATGTGTGTGTGTGTGTGTGTGTGTGTGTGAATGTGTTTGGGCAAGCTGCCAAGACAAGAGGACTGAAGTATCTAGTATCTCCACAGCTCTTGAATATGTTCGGTTAAATAAAGTGATTGTTCTAAAAGCTTAATCAAGCCTCCATTAACATAGCAGTTATAGCTCTGCTTGGTGACTGTGGCCCGCTGGTTCTGCCCCCATGTTAATTATGCTAATTGCCCCAGTAATGCTTTAAATACTTCAAAGTTATGCTAATGAGCCTGGTAATCCACAAAGGCAGCTCCCGACAAGTGTTTGATTCACCAGTCATTGATGGGCAAAGAGTTTAGCTGTACGAGTCCACACACATGCACACACACGCACACACACGCACACACACAAACGTCTCTCGCGCTCATGAAAACACTTGTGCAGCTCACTTGTTTTCTCTCTCACACACACACATTCACGCACGCGCACACACACACACACACACACACACACGCACGCAACAATCAAAGTTTAAAAAACGGCACCGAGACGAGTGGGTCTTCAAGACGTCCACTTAAGCAACGCGGTGGTTGAATTAATACAATACAGGGAAGAGGATAATCAACACACAGAATGCTAAGTTATGGATATGACGGCCCTTTCTAAGAACTAATTACCCTGTGTTCATCACACACATACACACACACACACACACACACACGTGAAGCCGGCTTGCCCGTCATAATCCCATGCTAATATGGAGAGTGAAATCAATATGACCTCACACACTCAATGCACAAGCCAACACTTAATGACACGTCCTGACGTGTACACACACACACACACACACGGAGAGGGTGGAAGCACAAACACACACACACACACACACACGTTGCATGCCTAATCCAGCAGTTAATGAAGTAAGAACTAAAAAAAACACACACTCATTTTAATGATCTGACTGTCACTGGACTGAGGGTGTGCGCTCGGCCCGCTCGGGTGTCTTCTGCAGCGTGCACGTGAAGTCAACGAGGAGAAACACAGCCAGTGGCCCCATCCTAGCCTTCACAACCAACCCTGAACCTAACCTTCACGCCTAAACCCATCCTAGCCTTCACAACCAACCCTGAACCTAACCTAACCTTCACGCCTAAACCCATCCTAGCCTTCACAACCAACCCTGAACCTAACCTAACCTTCACGCCTAAACCCATCTTAGCCTTCACAACCAACCCTGAACCTAACCTAACCTTCACGCCTAAACCCATCCTAGCCTTCACAACCAACCCTGAACCTAACCTAACCTTCACGCCTAAACCATTTAGCAAGGCCAATCCTAACACTATGATATGTTCTGTGTAAATCTAACCCCTGAGCCAGAAGACGTTCCTACAGGGGAAGGGCCAGAGAACCTTGTGGGGACTGCTCTATCAGGTTTTAAATGGGCACATAGACACGTGATCACACACTGGACTGTGTGGAGGCCCGAGAAATTGTGTACAATTCTGGCACTACGGGAAGAAAAATGCAATCCCATTCTGAGGGCAAAGCGGTGTAATTCCACTCAGACAAACACATTGATCTGTGGTTGCAACACATTCTGCTATTCTCATACAACTAAAAATAAATGTGTCCATCCATATAAAATGACTCCTATTTGTTTCCCGTCTGCATTTTTGCATTAGGGGGGTTTTGGACGGGGTGAGTAAGAAGGAGAAATGCAGAGAAGGGAGTAGCACTTATTTTGTCGTTGATTGTGTCATGTCTTAAATGTGCAATCTTATGAATGAAGTACAGTTCCTTTGCCTTGAGACGGATTCAATCTGTATCGACAGTGACTCTCATACACACCCCCACTGACCCATCGCCACACTGCCTGACGCATTTAAATGTGGCGACATCTTTGGGAAAAGACACGTGTTCACTGGACTGTGATGGGCAATGATAGTCAATCAAGAAAAGCAAGGAAACACACACACAGCCACTGGGAAACCAAGAAACGCTGTCCCTTGGAATGAAATTGGATGGATAATCACCCTGGAGCATTTCCACGTCCTTAGCCGAAGTTTAATCCCAGATTAATCTCAGACATCAGCACGTATGTTTCATTGTCGTTTCACACACATTCAATGATTGTAAATGCTCTACAATTACCAGACAGGTGCTACACTGTTCTCCTACAAGGTGGGTCCAGCCTCCGATCAAAGCACTACTGAGAGCATTTATACACAGTTTGTAATGTGTGTTAATAAGTGTGTTAACAAAGTGGTTTCATAAGTTTGTTAATAGAGGGTGCTAATAAAGCTTTTAATTAGTGTGTTAATAAAGTGTGTTAAGGGGGTTCTGACTGTAGCAGATGTCCAGGGCTCCCCCTTTCATTCTCCATCTAACAAATGTAACTGTAGATGTAGTGGGGTGGTCAGAAACTTGCTGGACACACACACACACACACACACACACTCTCTCACACACACACACACACACTCTCTCACAGACGGACACACACACACAGACAGACACACACACACAGACACACACACACACAGATAGATAGACACACACACACAGACACACACAGACAGACAGACACACACACACACAGATAGATAGACACACACAGACAGACACACCACTTGGACAGCTCCCAGGGGAGGGTGAATACAACTTCCAGCACTTTATTATTGCTCCATTTGGAGTCTTCTTTCAGCGGGGTGACACCGGCTTAGAGGTGACACAGCCCACACAATCAATACCCTCTGAAGGCTTAGGGCCACATCCTAGTGTGTGCGCATGTGTGTGTGCGCACGTGTGTGTGTGTGTGTGTGTGTGTAGGCAGCAGCAGCTGTGTGCGGACTCCAACCCCTGACCTGTTTACCGGACAGTAATTCCATGTGAAGAGGCTGAGACTGACCATCACACACTACTGAACAGAAAGAGGGAGGGGGGCGGGGAAGGGTTTAGTGGGAGAGGGGAGGGCAGACAGAGGGTTGGGGTACAGAGGGGCCATAGAGAGAGGTAGAGACAGGGTTGGGGTACAGAGGGGCCATAGAGAGAGGTAGAGACAGGGTTGGGGTACAGAGGGGCCATAGAGAGAGGTAGAGACAGGGTTGGGGTACAGAGGGGCCATAGAGAGAGGTAGAGACAGGGTTGGGGTACGGAGGGGCCATAGAAAGAGGTAGAGACAGGGTTGGGGTACAGAGGGGCCATAGAGAGAGGTAGAGACAGGGTTGGGGTATGGAGGGGCCATAGAGAGAGGTAGAGACAGGGTTGGGGTATGGAGGGGCCATAGAGAGAGGTAGAGACAGGGTTGGGGTATGGAGGGGCCATAGAGAGAGGTAGAGACAGGGTTGGGGTATGGAGGGGCCATAGAGAGAGGTAGAGAGAGGGTTGGGGTACAGAGGGGCCATAGAGAGAGGTAGAGACAGGGTTGGGGTACAGAGGGGCCATAGAGAGAGGTAGAGACAGGGTTGGGGTACAGAGGGGCCATAGAGAGAGGTAGAGACAGGGTTGGGGTATGGAGGGGCCATAGAGAGAGGTAGAGATAGGGTTGGGGTACAGAGGGGCCATAGAGAGAGGTAGAGACAGGGTTGGGGTATGGAGGGGCCATAGAGAGAGGTAGAGAAAGGGTTGGGGTATGGAGGGGCCATAGAGAGAGGTAGAGAGATCATAAAGGTGGAGTCGATTGGAGCAGGGTGGGGGTATGTTGACCATAGGTGTGTGTCTGTAGATATGTGTGTGCACGTGTGTGTGTTTCTGACACTCCCAAACTGTGTGGGCATCTGAGACAGTTGACATGGCATTACCGGTCAGGGTTAGGCATTAGGGCTAGGTTAAGTTCAGTCACAAATATTAGGTCATTGAGGTTGAGGTTAGGGTTAAGTTCAAGTTAAGGTTCAAGCTGAGTTAAAGGTTAAATTTAGGGTTAGTAAAAATGTCGATTTTATTTAAGGGCAATCAACTCTGGTGTGCTTATTTAGATAGCTAAGAAAATGTGTGGGTGTGTGTGTGTGTGTGCGCGAGCGAGCGAGCATGTCGGTGTGTGTGTACGTCTGTGGTTTGCCTGTGGCTCGATAGGCCTGACGAGCAGAGCAACAAGCCTCCCAGCGTAGGCAATCCCTAGTGCTGGTTAGCTGACAAACCTATTGATCGCACTGCTTTTCTCCCAAAGTTGTTATAATGATATATCAGGCCTGGATGTGTGTGTGCGTGTGTGCATGCTCATATGTGTGTGTGTGTGTGTGTGTATGCGCGTGCACGTGCTTGACAGGGTAAGGTGTGGAAGCAATTTCCAGGTGTAAACACAGGACTCAAATACCTATTGCCTGTCTACAATACAAATGAGAAAAATCCACTTCTGTGCGGTCGCTCTATATAGTTTTCAATGTATGAATACTTTGGCCCCTTGTTAAGTCTCCTGTCAGAGTGTCTTAACAGGTCACTTGGAAATGGCTACTGTACAGCAATGTTTTATCGATCAATAATTATGATGTGAAGCTGGTATGGACTGAAAACCTATACACACAATAAAATTGTGATTTTGTTTTTGTCGTAGTATGTTCAGGGGCATTGTTATTGCATTAGCAAAGTCTATGTCAGGTTTTGAGATAAAAAAAAAATAGTGTTTGGAAATTCATAATGCCATTCTAAGAAAACCGTACCCCTCCTTATGGTAATCCCCCCATTGAAGTGACAGTCGCCGTAAGATATTAATTCTAAACGATAAAAATAAACTGTGTTCTAAGCTTCTTAAAATGCTGCAAATTTTGATTTCTCTGAACTGGTCGGCCATGAACACAACTTTGCATGAAAAGCAATAATTTATGCGTGCATATTTCTCCAGATGATTAAAAACTAAGCACTGATTATTGTGACCACTCAGCAATCTTTCGCTGACATCAAGGGGAATGTTGCTTCTTAATCCCTTACACTGTAATTATTCAGTCAGTTCTACTTCAGTAAGACTAAAATAATTATAATCGTCTTTTTAATATGCAAATGACGTGACAGCTAAAAGACAGTCTTTACAGTACCAGATGGAGTGTGTTTATCTAGGACAGGCTAGGTGGCCATTTTACATTAGGGTGATGTTCCTGTTGAGTCCCGGCGTGTCTTTAGTTGAATGATAACATCTTAGGCGAAAGCCCTGAGACAATGATCTCAACACATCTGCTTAACTGTGCGTTATAACAGGTCTTAGACCTACACAGATACTTCTCATGTTTACTGACTGGCGACCTGACAGAGGGGAGATCTGTGATCTAAGTAAATAGGGTCACATCATAACCTTTATCTTTTTTAACATCTCTGGTTAATTAGAAAACCAGTCTGTGGATGTCAAGCTTTATAAACTGTTGGTTTTTCTAATTAGATGTTTATTTAACGGTATCACAGTAACTGTAGTACATTTACCTTATTTTCTTCCTAATCGTTGTCCTATGTTATGACCATGCTTTCAGGACAGCATGACAGATGGCTTCACTTTTTGTTGCTTTTGAAAGCGTTTGACAACTTGTTATCTAGCTGAAGAGTTTTTGAGAAATTATCCCTTTTCCATTGGTCTTTGAAAGGGAAGTGTGTCGCTGGTCACTGGATAACCCTAAACCTAACCCTAAACCTAACCCTAAACCTAACCCTAACCCTACGCGGTCGAATCTAATGAATCTCGCCTCTCATTGAACCAAATCTCTCCCACGCCAAAGGACAGGTACAGTTAGGAAGGAACGCAGCACCAATGACAAGCACTAGGCTGAAAAAATTCCAGAACCAAACTAAAATAAAAAGGCACAACGTTGCCCGACTGCAGTCAGGCAACTAGAGAGAGGAAAATATGCTCCCATTGTAGAAGCGTGTGAACGCGTCGACCAACCACAAACTGCCCTGTCTGTGTATTGATTTACAAATCACCTTGTTCGGTTTCTACAAAATGCTTTTCACGATAAACCCTGCTGTGTGAATAGGGAGGGAACGTGTGGCAGGACGAAATAGCCACACGCTTCATTTCAAATGAAGTAACACAGCGCAAAATCTGCATGTTGGACTGTAAATTCATTTGCCCAAAAGCGAGCGTTTTGGCATTCGATAAGGCGTCCTCAGGAGGTGGAATCTAAATGTTCAGTCCTCCATTTGTCTTGGTATAAGGGCTGATTGTGAGAGAGACAAAACCCCAGCAGGTCACCCAGTTTCTCTTCACTTCACTGGCTGTCTAATGATGATGTAGGGGCCATTGAGGGAGGGGTAATGTTGTCACATTCAGAACCGGCTTTCCCTCCAATAAATGTTAGGATTTCAACATTAATTGCTCTGAATGCAAATGTTCCTAAAGGCATTATGAAGATCATAAATTGCTTCCAATACACACTAAAATGGACACACACACACACACACACACATATGTGCATGTCCTGCCTAGTATGTTCTAGAATGGGGGTGGTGTGTGTATGTGTTTCTAGGGCAGATCAAAGTTCTGTCATGTTGATTAGCTGTAGGTGTTTACACAGACTATAGAACCTCAGACCCATCTCCTCCTATCTGATCAATGTCAATCCCCCCCTCTCTCTAACTCTCTCTCTGTCTCTATCTCACTATCTCTCTCTCCCCTGTCTCCCTCTCTCAATCTCTCTCCCCTCTCTCCCTTTCTCTGCCTCTCACTCTCTTCCTTTCTTATTCTCTCCATCTCGCCATCGCTCTCTCTCGCCCACTCTCTTGCTCCTTGCCTCTCTCTTCCTCTCTCTCTTCTTCCTGAACATTGACAGACTCCATCGTTGCCAATAAAAATAGAGGACAACAACAAATAGTGGTGACATAATGGTTTGGTCTCTCTCTCTCTCTCTCTCTCACACACACACACACACACACACATACATACACAGAACTCCCTGCAGACAATTTACAGTAATATCCCTTTCAGGGACGAAGCCCAGCGATTTGGCGGCTAACATTGGTTGTTTTCCTAAAAGCATATATACCGTTTGGTCTTAAATATTAATTAAACTACCTAGCCACGCATTTGCATATGCATACGATTTTTACATTATGTTCATACCCTCCTTGCTTTGAAGTTCATGTAGCCGTGGCTATATAAACACTGGCTTAACTAGTAAACATTCTACTGGTGGTTGATGAGGCACTGGCTTAACAACTAGTAATACGGCCTGGGCATGAATGTCACATGTATTTTTACACAGTCTTATATTAGCTTTTGTAGTTAGTTACGCTTCATGGGTGAAAAATGTTTTATATAACGCTATTGTCTGTAAGTTGTTCTGGTTTGTGGGCGACCCAGCCACAGGGACAGCCTTGTAACGTGTCTTATCACACATTGGTTTAGTAGCATGGATTTCTATACCGTTTGGTATTGATTACACTAGCCAGCCAGCTGTGTTAGAAGTAGGAACACTGATCAGCCGAAACTTTTAATGTTACATTTCGAGCATTTTTGGCTTAGTTTGGCAAACATTCAACTATCGTTGCAAACAAAACAATGGCTTAATAACTTTAATGTATGTTGCGAATGAATAAACCTGCGCCTCTACACAGTTTTTTAACTTTTGTAGTTAGCTTTTCCTTTTTGGAAGAAAGCAAAAATGAGTATTTCTGGTAAAAGCCCTTCCCAAACAGCTAACGACAGTGGGAATGTCAACCAGCTAGACTGGGAACCTTTATAATTGTCTCACCTGAGTTAGCATCTCGCATCCGTGTACATTGTAGCCACATGCCGCACTTACTGCTCCGTTCATTCCACGCCAAAGCCGATAGAATTTGGTTGAAAAAAAATCTCTCCCTTCTCTCCAAATGTAGAAATGTATCGGCTTGGTTAGTGTGGTATAATTCACGCTATGGTGAAACTGGTGGCGTTAAGAGCAGTGCGTGAGCGGGATGTAAGAAAGAACAAAGGATGTGGTAGTTATGGGGAACATAAAATGCCATGTATTGAGTGAACTGAAGCATTTATCGACCACCCTGTTTGTCATCTTTAAATAGTCTCCGGCCTGTTGGAGTACAGGGTTGGGGAGATGCAATGCTCCAGGACAACTTTAACAGTTTCTTGGCAATTGTTCTATTTTCCAATGCATTAAGTTTGCAAGCATCTCATCGAACTTAGAAACAGGGTAAAGTTATGTTTTGTATGACAGAAAATGTGCCAAAAATCTGAATGACATTATTATGATATGACATGTTAATTTAGAACAAGTCACTGTTAAAGCTTATATGAATCATAGCTGAATGGTGATTGAGTTAGATGATGAATTTACAAAGACAGATCTGCCAAGATGGCCGTATCACAGTTCATTTTCAACTGTAATTTCTAGCCTGGCATCAACAGATTGTTGTCAGATCTCATCCGTTCTAAAGGGCAGCCTTCGCTAAATCCCCTCTTGACATCTCCATTGGCTGTGTGATGAGCTAAATAATTACACGCAATTAGCACTTCATTAAACAGGCTGAAACAAAAAAGTCCCCACGGCAACATCATCCCCCACCCCTCCTTTTCTCACATCAGGGACAACTAAAGATGTCAGCTGTTGACAATGTGCCATCTGTCTGGGAGCCAAAAGACAGGCTTAGACTACAAAACACCCAGCCAGCCACCCACAAGCACACACACACAGCCCTGACGTTCCCCATGCGACATGTTGCAATATTAATCAGCCCTTCAGGAGAACATAATTACACAGCACCATGTTAATTACCTAACAATTAACAGCCATCATTTCCGAGGGGCAATCAATGAATTAGCTTGTGATTCCCTTGTCGAGATCACAGACGCTACACTCCTCTCCCATTTAAACACATGCACGGACTGTACAAACACACACACACACAAACACACACACAGGCATACAGACACCTTTAGTGCTGAGAAAATAAATTAATTAGAATTTTTGCCAATTAGCTCATGTAATATCCCAAGGTGATTTACCAAACCCTTTCCCACCTAGCAGCAATGTGTGGGATCTTCCTTTTCCATCCCTTGCCCAAGGCGTTTCGTTCAAATTCAAAAACCAAAAAATTACATGTTAAAGAATAATCACAAAAGAGGAAATTGGGTTTCTTGTATTTGCCCATGTCTCAATAATTCCTCCTTGTTATTATATGAATAATGAGCATGCTTTACGGCTGTGATGTCCAAAATGAATCTTAATGCCCATTTTGATTTGAAATAAATTGCTGAAGCAGGTGTGAACTATAAGAATATTGATCAATAAAAAAAACTCCTTGGGTTTCACCCTTTTGGGCCCAAAATATAATATGAAAAATTATCGCCTTAGTGATAGAAATCATCAGTCACTGCCCCTATTGAATTTTCTATATTAAAGCTCCAATATGGTTGTCATGTAGGCCTATATAACACAATCAGGGGAGAAATGTCCTCTTCTGAAGCAGAAGTGGATCTGGAGGATTAGTGCACTTGCATCATTGCTTTTCACATCATAATTAGAAAAGGCTCTGATATTGTCCATGTAAGGAGAGCTAAGCTCACCTTTTACCTTCTCTCTCTCCATTCCTCACACTTATTCTGTCTCTGTCTCCAACCCACAATATCTCCCGCAGCCATCGACACACACACACACAAACACACACACTCTCACCAGCACCAACCTAAACTCCACATGCCAACCTAAAGACAGATATAACGTTTCATATGAAGAAAATGAAGGCTCCAGAACAGATTCATGTTACCTCACATTAGCTATAATATAATTGACTCGGGGGCCCTCCCTGCATCTCCGCGCAGTATAGGATTCTTTATTCAAGCCATTACTCTTGATATTGTAGATATCACTGCCAGATATTACCCCCCCCGCGCATGGATCCGCCTCCTGGTCCTTTTATTAGAGAAATACTGCGGCCGGCCATTTGCGCACAGGTAATTCACTCATCCTGATTGCGTGGTGTGTGTGTGTGTGTGTGCACGCGTGCACGTGATATGCCCGCCGATGCAGTGTGACATATTATCTTCCATTACAGTGCGCGGGGGGGGGGGGGGGGGGGGGGGGCCCGGGGGGATGAGGGTCAGCTCTCTCGGCATATACATATTTATACGCATCTCCTTAACTCTTCCTGCATAATTGACCGTCCATCCTGGACACTCACCTTCTCTGGGCAGGGAGGTCTTATTTAAATTTAACAGCAGCCCCCCCCCACCCCGTCGGGGCGCCCCCCCCCCCCCCCCCCCCCCCCACTGCTTTGTCCACAACCGTGTCCTAGCGTCCCTTCCTTCCCTCCACCCCCGTCTCTTTCCAGCCTCAGCACATTACATACACACCTGCTGGTTCTAGACACCAGCTGCTGGAAATTGTGGTCTCCCTTCTCTCGCAACCACTATCTCTTTCTTCTCCCCTTGCCAACCTCTCTCCTTTATTCTCTGGCTCTTTTTCTCTCTTTCCATTTCTCTGTCTCACTCTCTCTTTCTCCCTTGCTCTGTCTTTCTCTATCTCCCCCCCCCCCTCTCTCTCTTTCTCTCCCTCTCTCTCTCTCTCTCTCCAGTGACCACCCCACTCCCAGCCACGGCACAGCTCTAATAGCCAGGCTGTCTCCTTCTTAATTTGCCGGGATAGTAAAATCAATAGGTGTAGTTGTAGTCTAAAGCAGAACCCAGTGTTAGTGGGGAAAGATAAAGTCGAGCGGAAGGCAATCTTCACTTCCAATTTACCCTGTTCAACATCAGAGTCCAGCGCTTATCACTCTGCTTAAAGAGAATGCACTGTCTGAACCAGCTCATCAGAACACACACACACACACGCACACACCATCCTTGATTTTAGGTTACAGTAGATGTGGGCTACAGGGTTTCATTTTAGCAGAGGGCATCTCCACTCTTGGCCAAAGTTCAGCGGACACTCAGACAACCATATCCCACTGTTATGGCCTTCTGAGGGGGAAGGGGGGGGGGAGAGGGGGAGAGGGGGTGTGGGGGGAGGAGAGGGGGAGAGGGGGAAGGAGAGGGGGAGAGGGGGAGAGGAAGAGGAAAGACAGGAGGACATCTGCATAGTAATGTTTTCAGAAGCCAAAGCCCAATCAGGGAAAGGACAGGGACTTTGCAGTTGATTGCAGAAATAATTTCACATGTTGTGGAAGAGATTAAAGAAAATTTAATCTGGATATTAAGAACATTATATATGTTGGAGTTACGGGTCAGAGCGACTAGAGCCTGCAGAAAATCCATTAGAATTTGATGATGAAGATGAGAGGAAGGCAGAGTGTGTGAGAGAGAGGGACAGAGAGAGGGAACAGGGGTGGAGATTCCCAGCATTGACGATAAGTACAATCATTCTGATTCTTGGAATTTTCTAATTATTTTGTGACTTCGTGAAAAAAAATGTGAATTATATACTGTAATACAGTAAGCAGATTTGCAGGGGAAAGGGGGAGACCTAAGGGAAGGTTGATGGGGAATACAACAATCAATACACCCAAACAGAGAGTAATGAAAGGAAATTGCCGAAATATTGTTTAAATATTCATTGCACTTTAAACCGGTTGTTTCGTGTGCTTGTTTTTGGGAGGGGGACAGAGGCCACAAAACATCATAAAGCCCTTTGATGATAAAGCAAATAATTCAGTATGCACATCATCAATGTCACTTTCACTTATTTGAGAAGAAGAGCTAAAACCAACGTGTTTACCATTTGTTTTTTGTCTTTGACAATAACCCACACACCACAACTCATTTCCCTCCTACCTCCCATTCCTCAAACCCTCTCTGGATCATACCATCTTATATCAGTTTTACAGCAGAGGCTGTCAAAGAGTGTAGATGGGTACATACTGTCACCTACTGGACACTAAAAGGACGACAACCAGCCTGAAGGTCTGCGTAAAGGCCATTCTGGGTTCAGGCCTTTTCTACAGCACTGACACGTTTTATTTAATATGTAATGCATTCCTTCAAGACCAATTATTAGCTGAATTGATTGGAAAACGGCAGAAGAGTGAGAGAAATTGCATTCAAAATTTTAACAGCAAAATAAAAAACAAGACACAATGACTAAAAAAGTTTATTAAAAGAAAATGTGAAACCCTAAAGGCCACCAGTTAGATGGCGAAGAACAAAGAACCCCTGTGTATTTCTAATGCTAATTGTTTCCCTTTTTTTTTCTCCGTTTCTCCAGGAAATCTGTTTCCAAAATAACACTATTAGTTTAAGCCTGTTGGAATGTCCATTGGCGTCAGACACCTATGAAGGTAGAAGTAGACACAAAACGTCTAATTTCCTCTCTGCAATCATTCTGGGTTGAGCAGTCTGTCTGTGTGTGTGTGTGTGTGTGTGTGTGTGTGTGTGTGTGTGTGTGTGTGTGTGTGTGTTTCCATAAAGGGGCATTCTCAGTGTAAGTCAACCTGGTTGAAATCCCTTCCTACGGCCTAACTACATGATTACACTTAAGCCGCGTAGTTAGGTGTGCCCAATTTCCACCCTCACAAAGCTGAAGGTCAGAGACAGAGGCTGAGACTGAGGTGGGGAGAAGGTGCACGGTTTTAGGGAACGTGAAATGAGAGAATGCATCCCCGGAGTGGGGATGGGGTAGCGTAGGTGGACCAAATGTGTGTAACACCTTCCTGAATATGATGTTGGAGAAAATGGAAAGAATGTGTCCAGCCTGGTTTCACAGTTCCAGTATGTCAGATTCTGATGCCATCCTCAGTCTTGTTTGTTTTCCTGATTAGCTGATGTGTGTCTTGTTGCTTGTTACAAGAAGAAAAAAAAATAAAACGCTAAATTACGGCTTGCTCTTTCTGTTAGTATATTTACTACATTTTAAAATGCCTTTTTGAGATGATGGCGTGGATTTAATTATAATGTGGTTTTATTTATTTTTATTTGCGGAAATTATGTTTTACATTAAAATGCAAATGTGTACTGCCATGAATGCTGTGTGTTGACTACTAACAGATTTCTGATTCTATGTAATTTACTTACTTTAGAATAATTTCACTGTCAGGATCGATGATTATATTGCTTGTCCATGCATGTTTTCAATATGACAGAATAATATGTTACATTTTAGAAATAAAATCTAGTGATACTAACAACAGCTTATTCAATAAAAAAATAAAATTACATTTCAAAACAAAACATACTAAATTGTAACATTTCTTACATTTCTAAAATAAAAATAAAACTGTCCAATGGCGATTTCCATCAAGGAATTGTGATGGAGTAAAACACCAGCCTCACGTGATTACAGGTGAAGGTCAGCCCCACCCACCACCACAACTACCAATCACACAAAGGAAACAGAAGAATCCAGAAGCCCTTGAGTGTCTCTCCCTCACACACACACACACACACACACACACACATCCTAACAGTCATTTATCAATGATGTAGATATTATATTTACCAGTGCTTCATCCCTCTCTTCCTCATCCGTGGCTGATTATGTCTGACTCCATTCTGACATAGATTCTGGAAATGGACAAATACACTTGGAGAAATCAGGCCCATCAGCCTGTCAGACAAAACGTTTGTATATGTTTGTGTGTGTGTGTGTGTGTGTGTGTGTGTGTCTGCGTGCGTGTGTGTAAAATTAGACAGAGGGGTCAGACAGTGACCTTCTGCTAGCAAGCCCCCGTGATTTATTTATTATGTCCTTATCCCTGTACACACACACAAACACCAGCCAGAACGTGGGGCTGTGAAAATTTTGTTTTATTTTGTCTCCCTCTCCACCTCCCTCTCTCTCGTCTCCCCTCCCTCTCCATCTCTCCCTCTCGCCTCCCCACTTCCTTTCCACCTCCCCCCCTCCTCTACATCATCAACATTTTGGGTGCTGCAACTTAATAAACATTCAAACCCTGGCAGGCAGGTTAAATGAGTGGCCTGTTTTTGTCATCATCCGTGATTCGGGAAAAAAATAGTCACATTTTCGGCTGCCAGCACAAACAGTATGAAATAATTATCTTGGTTAGGTTCTGCTGTCTGCAAAGAAATGGGCGGGCCCATTGCTTGAACCTGCTGCAATGATTGGATTAGAGTTGTTTGCCTCCCCTCTCAGTTCTCTACTCAGATATAGCCCTGTCTCCTGTCTGTAGCACACTCACTCACTAACTAACTCATTCACTAAATCACTCATTAACTCACTAATTCACTAACTCATTCAATGAATCACTCACTGATTTAACTCACTAATTCACTAACTTATTCAATCACTCACTCATTAATTATTCACTAAATCACTCATTTACTCACTAATTAACTCATTCAACCACTCACTCACTAACTCATTCATTAAATCACTCATTAACTCACTAATTCACTAACTCATTCAATCACTCACACACTAACTACCTCACTCACTTAGTCATTCACTCACTCACAACTCACTCATTCACACACTGACACACTCACTCACCAAATCACTCATTCACACACTCACTGACACACTCACTCACCAACTCACTCATTCACACACTCACTGACTCACTCACTCACCAAATCACTCATTCACTCACTCACTGACTCACTCACTCACCAAATATCTCATTCACTGACTCACTCACTCACTAACTCATTATAACTCAGTCACTAACTCAATAACTAATTCGCTCATTCAGTCCCTAACACATTCATTCGTTCACTCACTCATTAATTAATTCACAAACTGACACTCCCTTCAGTGCATAGCTCTGCCCTTCTGTCTTCAACCTTATCCTGAGCCTGTGTTTTGCAGATTCACTCACCTAAAGGATTATTAGGAACACCATACTAATACTGTGTTTGACCCCCTTTCGCCTTCAGAACAGCCTTAATTCTACATGGCACTGATTCAACAAGGTGCTGAAAGCATTCTTTAGAAATGTTGGCCCATATTGATAGGATAGCATCTTGCAGTTGATGGAGATTTGTGGGATGCACATCCAGGGCACGAAGCTCCCGTTCCACCACATCCCAAAGATGCTCTATTGGGTTGAGATCTGGTGACTGTGGGGGCCATTTCAGTACAGTGAACTCATTGTCATGTTCAAGAAACCAATTTGAAATGATACGAGCTTTGTGACATGGTGCATTATCCTGCTCGAAGTAGCCATCAGAGGATGGGTACATGGTGGTCATAAAGGGATGGACATGGTCAGAAACAATGCTCAGGTAGGCCGTGGCATTTAATCGATGCCCAATTGGCACTAAGGGGCCTAAAGTGTACCAAGAAAACATCCCCCACACCATTACACCACCACTACCAGCCTGCACAGTGGTAACAAGGCATGATGGATCCATGTTCTCATTCTGTTTACGCCAAATTCTGACTCTACCATCTGAATGTCTCAACAGAAATCGAGACTCATCAGACCTTGCAACATTCTTCCAGTCTTTAACTGTCCAATTTTGGTGAGCTTGTGCAAATTGTAGCCTCTTTTTTCTATTTGTAGTGGAGATGAGTGGTACCAGGTGGGGTCTTCTGCTGTTGTAGCCCATCCGCCTCAAGGTTCTGCGTGTTGTGGCTTCACAAATGCTTTGTTGCATACCTCGGTTGTAACAAGTGGTTATTTCAGTCAAAGTTGCTCTTCTATCAGCTTGAATCAGTCGACCCATTGTCCTCTGACCCCTAGCATCAACAAGGCATTTTCGCCCACAGGACTGCCGCATACTGGATGTTTTTCCCTTTTCACACCATTCTTTCTGAACCCTAGAAATGGTTGTGCGTGAAAATCCCAGTAACTGAGCAGATTGTGAAATACTCAGACCGGCCCATCTGGCACCAACAACCATGCCACGCTCAAAATTGCTTAAATCACCTTACTTTCCCATACTGACATTCAGTTTGGAGTTCAGGGGATTGTCCTGACCAGGACCACACCCCTAAATGCATTGAAGCAACTACCATGTGATTGGTTGATTAGATAATTGCATTAATGAGAAATTGAACAGGTGTTCCTAATAATCCTTTAGGTGAGTGTACATATAGTTCTTTCTATCCTACAATTGTATGTCAATGTTTTTGCAGACATATTTGTTTACCTCAGCTATCCATTACATGTCCGTCTCCATCGTGCTATTGCTGTGACACGAGAAGCACAGACTACAAGAAAATAATGTAAATAGTTCGAATTTTGACTGCACACCCGTTGCAGCATAGACTAAAATATGTGTTGTGATAAAAAAAAAATCTCCTCACCAAACAGCAGCCTATGCATGCAACTGGGCGAGTCAGGGGCAATTATTTAAATAATTTCCCTTAATTTAAATTATTCCGCATTCAACTTCGAGGGAACTATGCTAGTTGGGCAAGCTTTCCATAATTGTGCATCAGGTATGTCCCTTTAGCGTCAGGTGTGTGCTTTCACATATGTTGGGTGGTTGGAAATGGGTTGTCAGCAGTTGCAGGGTGTTTGCGGTTAAACAAATTGCTGACCCACAAATGATTACTTTGGGCAATGCAAATTAGCCAGCATTATTCATGGGAGGCATCATCATCAGCAATTTATGGTTATTTTGGTACTATTTTGGCAAATCCCGTGGGCGCCCCGGAAGTCTGCAGAAAAGCTGAGTTGGTCAGGTGAGTCAGAATGACACTTCTTATCCACCTCAAACATCTGGCCAACCTGCTTCACCTCCATCCACCTGAAACATCTAGCCACCCTGCTTCACCTCTCATCCACTTAAAAATATCTAGCCACCCTGCTGCACCTCTCATCCACCTGAAACTTTTGGACACACTGCTTCACCTCTCATCCACCTGAAACTTTTGGACACCCTGCTTCACTTCTCATCCATCTGAAACTTTTGGACACCCTGCTTCACCTCTCATCCACCTGAAACTTTTGGAATGCAGATTGACATCAATCATGCACACAGCGTTTAGCTTATGCTAGTGTTATTTTCAACTGAAAGAACTACTTTCATTTCAACTCCTCTCTAATCTCCTGACAAGATATTTGTGTCAATGTACAGGTTATAATGAAATATTATGGTAATAGGAATTGTCTGTCCAAATACAAGCCAGACTGAATTTGGTAGATTATTCACTGTGGCAGCTCTCAGATGGACATTCATTTTAAATAAAAACAGTGGGCTTTCAGACGTTTTGGGAAAATGGTCTGCGACTGCTGGCAAGGGAAGCCTCTTCTAGGATGAAGAAGAACCGAGCTGAGCGGGAGCTGTCCAGGGGTTTAGGGGAGAGGGACTGAAGCATTGCCAAAGGCATAGGAAAGCAAAGTCTCCCATTGTCTAAAGCATAGATGCTTCCACTGGAAGACAGTGGCGTGTGCACAATGAGAGGGAGACATGGGAGGGGTTTGATGACGGGATGGAGCATTCTGGGTAAGGGGACGGGCTGAAGGATTCTGGATGGATTGCGGGGGCTTGATGAAGGTCAGTGCCTGGGCAGTTACCGAGAACGACACAGGATATCTGTATCTTGATGACATTGTGCATTGCTAAACTGGTTGAGTTGGCAAAACAACAATTACACATTTAGTGTTCTGTCTCTATAGGATTCGCTAGCTACCCCAACAAAACTCCATGTTGTAATGTTAACTAACTAGCCTCTGTAGCTTCAACTCTACGTTGTAATGTTAACTAACTAGCCTCTGTAGCTTCAACTCTACGTTGTAATGTTAACTAACTGGCCTCTGTAGCTTCAACTCTACATTGTAATGTTAACTAACTAGCCTCTGTAGCTTCAACTCTACATTGTAATGTTAACTAACTAGCCTCTGTAGCTTCAACTCTACATTGTAATGTTAACTAACTAGCCTCTGTAGCTTCAACTCTGCGTTGTAATGTTAACTAACTAGCCTCTGTAGCTTCAACTCTGCGTTGTAATGTTAACTAACTAGCCTCTGTAACTTCAACTCTACGTTGTAATGTTAACTAACTAGCCTCTATAGCTTCAACTCTGCGTTGTAATGTTAACTAACTAGCCTCTGTAGCTTCAACTCTGCGTTGTAATGTTAACTAACTAGCCTCTATAGCTTCAACAGATGCTTAGTAGGAGCTGCATGATCCACTTGTTATTAATCCCAGCCAGAGACACCTTTATGAGCGGAGTTGGCCTGAAATATTTACGATTGTACCCAGACAGCTACATATAAGTGGAGTACAAGCACTATCTGTAACATCATCTAACAGAATGTCAAAAGCAATTAGGGAGAAAGCATATTTTAAACATCACAGAACTGGAAAATGTCTTGAAAAAATGAGTATTAAATAGGAAACTGCAAGTGATAACAACAGAGATTCCAATATGAGTTTCTGTCTGTAACACACACACACACATACACACACGCACACGCACACAAACGCACACACACATACACACACATCTGGTGATGTACAGGATCTTACACTATAATCAGTGTCGATGAGCTCCACTTCACACACAGAAAACATGAGGTTGAAGAATCATTTTTAAAGTCACTGACTTTGATTGACCGGAGATTATTCAATCACTGGACAACTGGAATTTGTTTTGAAAAACACCCCTCAAACTCACCTCACCTGAAAACCGCAGAGGAATAAGGCTTGGACTGAAGACTGTGGGGAATGATGGGGAAGAGGATGATTTCAGTTGGCGTCGTCCGTCAACTAGATTACATTTTTGACGAAGAGGATGAGGAGGAAGGGGATGATTGAAAAGAGCAAAAAAAAAAAAGGTTGAAGGACACGGCTGAATGTCAAGGAGACAAAGATGTTGAGAAATTAGAGTTGAAGTAATGGACGACGAGGATGGAAAAATGAGGATGGAGGCGCGATGAGGAGGGCAGGTTGTGAAGATGTTTATAAAGATGAAAGAGAGAAGTATCGAGAAATCCACTTGGAAATAATGGTTTAACAGGCTGACAATTACGTCAAACTGAAGGTAATTAAACTGAAGCCACCCTTAAAATACCCTTAAAAAACCTGATGTAGTTTACTATACGCAGATGTGGCATGATTTGTTAAATTTGGTACCACCACTAGGGGGAGATAGTGAGAAGTATATATTTAAATATGTTATATCGTTGGTTGGCAATGACATCATTATGGGATGTTAAATTGCATACTTGGACTCCAAAAGTGGAGTTGGTTTTTATGGTATTTCCCAAACCATACATACATAACCCTAACATGAACCCAAACCTGATAACTCTTACTATCATACATTTTGCACATTTTTAATTTGTGGGTTTAATAAATTCTCATAATTTGATGCTTGCATTTGTAGCCTAATTCAACTGAAGTCTTTTTTTTATCTTAGCTACAGATTAAGATTTAAGGTGGGATGAATTCACTGAGGGGAAGTCAGACTTAGCATGGTAGTGAAATGTGCATTGACTTATACCGCTGTAGGTTGGCGTTCTATAAAGGACAAAACGTCGAATTCTGACACCTTGCGCCACACACACCTCCCCAGTTCTGCTGCAGAAAGGCGGGGCTAAAGCCTGTCGTTTGGAGGATGGCTGAGACCTTATGGGTGATTGCAGCGAGTCCATTTAAATAGAAGCATTTGGAACTTGAAAAGGAATGTCATGGTCAATAGTTCTGACACGCACCTGCGCCATCGGAATACCCCACACTATTTTCAGAAATGCACTCCATTTGTCCTGATTTGTCCGGTACATAGCAGTTACACACTCCCCAATACCGAAGGGTCGACATGAGGAAGAGGAGGGTTGGGGCTAAAGCAGAAAATCAGTAGATAGAAGAGGCAAGAAGACTGGGTGTATTAGGTTGGGAGACAGAACACACAGCACACACACACACACACACATCAGAAACACACAAACACACACACACACACCAGAAAACACACAAACACACACAAATGCACACAGAGCTGAGAGTTATTCAGGACGGCTCCTTTCTACGTATGATGAGTGTTCCATACACCAAGGGTTATGGGAAGTTCATACAAACAAATGACAGCCATTCTCCGGGAGCACTTTAAAGAAGGGAGTGAGAGACCATGAGTCAGGATGTGTTTTCGATTTACAACCTGAGGGAAAACATGACACGCATGTATTCATATACACACACCAAAAAGGGCTTGAAAATGTGAATATTGTTTTTATGTCTATCTTTTTGCTTGAGATCAAACTAATACTCCTTTACTATAAACACTTCAGAGAAAACTTGACTGCCTTTGATATTTATTTGCCTTATATTCTCTATTCTGTAAGTCTGGAATCTCCCCATATGCTTGTTGTATATGGATGTAATCAAATAGTCAATGGGTTTAATGGATGGTCTGTTGGCAAAATAAACACAGACAACCATTCTGCTCAGTACATTTTGTCCCTTACTAAACCCCAGAATAACATATAGATAATATCTGAACCACAAGCTTTAGGATCCAAATGACTGCAGTGTTGAATGATGTTCTGATCAGGTATGGCATTCGAGTAGAGGCTAGTGTTATCTATACTAAGCTATCATTGCAATGTATGAAAAACAAATAATTGGATTTCATTTTTTAGGAGGATGCATGATAGTAGCTAAACATAACGAGTTAATTTAAAAGCCTAATGTTTATGGACGTATTTAGGACACATTAACTGTCTACACAGCACTCTGCAATGTAAATTCATATTAGCATATATTAGGATTTATAAAGCTATATGCAAATTAGCTGCCTTAATTAGAAGATGAAATGTAATATTTTCTTCCAAGTTTTCTACCGGGTAATGGAGCTAGCACATTTATATCGACGACAGGGAATTAACTAAATAAAAGCTCTTGGAAAAACTCTATTTTCTAAAGATTCTTCATGACTGTGGTACTTTCTCAACTCCTCAATTAGATAGGAATTAAAAATATAAAATGCAGTACGTAGGTTGGCTACATGATGCCAGAGAATGTTCTTCCAAATGGGCAATTTATATCTGAAAAAGGTTTATTGCCATCATGTACCACTTCAGGTAGCGGGAAAAAAAGTATTCTAGTCAATTCTGATCTGGCTTGATGCATTCATTGTAGAATCTTGCTTACTCCTCCATCACCACCTGGTTTCAGTTCACATCTCACTGTGGCAGAGGTAAACTGCAACTAACTGTATGTTCTGTTAAAAGGGTCACTGCCATCCTGCCCTCCATATATGCTCTAATTCTACTGGTTGGACTTTAGTTGGGCCACTCAAGGACATTCTCATATTTGTCCCAAAGCCACTCCAGCATGTTCTTGGCTTTGTGAAGGTTGTTGTTGTGCTAAAAGATTAATATTTGCCACAGGCTGAGGTCCTGACAGTCAAAGATCTGACAGTATTTCACTCCGTTCATCTTTCCCTCGATCCTGATTAGTCTACCAGTCCTTGGTGCTGAAAAACACCCCCACAGCATTATGCTGCCCCCACCATGCTTCACCATAGGAATGGTAATGGCCAGACATGCTGTTTGGCATTCAGTCCAAAAAAGTATATTTCAGTTTCATCAGACCACAGGACTTTACTCCCCATGGACTGAGAGTCTTTCGTGTGCATTTTGTCACGCTCAAAACGAGCTGTCGTGTGCCTTTTATAGAGGAGTGGCTTCCATCTGGCTACTCCACCATCAAGGCCTGATTGGAGGAGTGCTGCAGAGATGATTAACCTTCTGGACGTTTCTCCCATCTCCAAACAGGAACTCTGGGGCTTTGTGAGGGTGACCATTGGGTTCTTGGACATCTATCTGACAAAGGCCCTTCTCCTCAGATTGCTCAGTTTAGCCAGGCAGCCAGCTTAAGGAAAATTGGTGGTGGTTGCAAACTTGTTCCATTTCAGAATAGTGGAGGCTACTGGGATCTTGGCCCACTGTTAATCGTTTTTGGTACTTTGGTGCGCATCCCCATATCAGTGCCCTAGAGTGAGGAAGAGTTAGACAGTCTCCTGGTAACCATGGACCCATCATATCCACTATGATTCAGAATTATCTCTGATTGGTTGTCATGACCGTCTGTCCTGCACAGCTGAGACCCCACATCACAAGAGTTCAACACTCTCTCACACAGGCGCATACACACACAAATGCAGTATGCTGCATTCAAATACAATTTTACTTTCACTCCTGTCTACAGCTGTAAAATCTCTACAGCTGCAAAAAAAAAAAGATTTAGATTTAGTGCAGTTTTTCACATATAAATACAAAATGGACAAAGCTAATTAACATGGCAGACGATGGGCCAGGCCTGTTAACATGGCAGATGATGGTTAACACTGGTAAACATGCCAAAAGCTGGGCAAAGCTTTTTCTGATCACGTCTACATTCCCGGAAAACCCCTAACACTACAACTCTGAAAGCAAAAACAAACAAATTAGGAGATGTGTTTGTTGTCAGTGTAAAGTCTGCCAACAGCAGCTTCCATAACACTTTGACTTACAGGACCCTGTGAAATCCAGTTCAACATCAACAACAATTAACGTTTGTTAATAATGATAATTTAGATTCCCACAAACATGGCTTCCCATTTCACAGGCAGTAATTAAATTGGAATTGCGGTTTCTTCAGCACAGAGTGCTAATTTAAGGTGTCGGTGAGCATTTGGCTGTGTTGGCGAAAAAGAAGCATATAGAAGATAATTAGCAGGGTTAAAATGCTGTAGTTGTCTAGAAAAGAGGAGGTCAATTATTTCCTCTTGAAAACAAAAATCTATGGGTTTATTCAAATCTTTGTGGTTGAAGACGGGCCGGCAATTCCCTTTTAACCCAAAAACATTTAACCTGCACAGACACCCACATTTCTGAGTCACTCAAGATGTGTCAATAGTCTTCTATGGGTAGGCAGACTGAAAGTGACCAGGGCCGTAGGCACCTTTCTGGGCATAGGGTTTATGATTAACCAGCCTGTCTGCCTGCTTGGAGGTCAGCCTTGGAGGACAAGAAAAGGGACTGACGTCTTTTCAAAAACATTGACGTCTTTTCAATAGTTTCTATGTTAAGTGTTCACTTGTGACTGTTTATTTCACTTTGTCACGTTGTCAATGTGTTTCCCCATGTCAATAGGAACCCTTTGATTTGAATAAAGGAAAGGGAGCAAAAAGGCTACACAGAAAGGCATACAGCGCCTCTGTGCAATGTTAATTGTAGAACAACAGCACCCCCTGGTGTACCTGCAGCAGAATGCAACAAGTCAGGACGGTATGGTATAATTGTCATAAAGTAATGTGTTTTGATTAGAATAGCTTCGTCTCCCAATATTTTCCAGATCCGGCTATTAACTGTGGCCTTGGGAACGCAAGGATTTGATCATACAAAGACTAACTTAATGTGTCCTAACTGTATCCACAAGATACATGGCAAATGGTTATATCGGTTATGACAATGAAGAGACTGTCAACATAAGATGTACAACTGTGAATTAATTTCCCAGATAAGAATAAGAGGAAAATATGTGTTTTTGATTTCTCTTTTCATATACTCAATAGCCATGTTCATTATGTTCTATTAAACTGTGGAAATGACTCGAGGCATGGTAGTCAATTACAAACATTACAGGCAAAAATACACACATAATAACCTCCACTGTCCCAGCAGATTGTTGTTACAGACTTATAGAATAAACTTATTTCATACTTGGAAACATGTTGCAAGAATAATGAAATCTAGGCTTGTATATTTGTTTGAATTTCGTAGTGGGTGAAAGAAAGCTATTCATTGTTACTCTGATAACTGAAAGTTTGACTTTTTATTTGTTATAGACATGAACACATTTGGAATACAGTGTCCCCTCCAAAAGTATTGGCACAGTGAAGATTGTGTTTAATTTTTTGGCTATGTACTCCAAACATTGATGTAAAACTGAACAAAAACTATGAAGGAAAAATGTACACTCTCAGTTTTTATTAGAGGTTAATAATGTGAACCTATTATTTTCAACGTTAGAGATATTCCAAGAACAGTATTATATATACAGCTCCGGAAAAAATTAAGAGAGCACTGCACCTTTTTCTTTCTTTTCCAAATAAGTCAAAAAGGAAGGTTTTGAGTGAGGAACAGAAGGGTTAAAATTATGAGACCACTGCAAATAGAACGCTTCTCAAAACATTTTGGAAAGGAAAGAAAAAGGTGCAGTGGTCTCTTAATATTTTCTGGAGCTGTATATTGTCCCCAATTCTATGACACAAAATGTTTGGGGGCCAAAACATAAACATGCACAAAGGTATAAAGGTTCGACAAAAACCTGTTTTCCCGTTAACAAATGCACGTGCAATCGCCATGGACTTTACGGGGAATTTGAATGTGTCCCTCAGCATCAGCAAACTTGTTACCATCTTTTTTTTTTTCTCCGGCTGACCCAGTCAAACACACCATTCTGTTTCCTTCCTGGCTATGGTGGCAGCACTAAGCCCATTGTAAAAAGGAACACAAATAGTGGTAGTTCAGACCATACGTGCCTGACAACTACTAGTCACAACTTGATGTTGGCTGTGTATAAAGCTAGATAGCATTCACTATCAACACTAGCAGGGGCAGGAACATTAGCTAGCAACAGTATCATCGTCCTTATAGCTTATTTCTGATTAGTTTACTCAAATCCTGTAGCTAGCACCATTTTGGTGACACTGTAACTGGGGAGAGGGAATGTTAAATTCATCTTTGAATTTTTACGTAAACTTGTGTACAAGTCCCAGATTTTAAGCAAGGTATATTTTCCACCACGTTTGGGTCAGGCTGCTGGGAGTTATTTTGTAGTGATACTTCTACGTCACCATACTACGTCACCATACTACGTCACCATACTACGTCACCATACTACGTCACCATACTACGTCACCATACTACGTCACAATACTACGTCACCATACTACATCAACATACTACGTCACCATACTACATCAACATACTACGTCACCATACTACGTCACCATACTACATCACCATACTACGTCACCATACTACGCCACCATACTACATCACCATACTACGTCACCATACTACATCACCATACTACGTCACCATACTACGTCACCATACTACAACAGGGAGTGATTAACCTGCTTTAGACAATGTGGATGACAGAATTGTCGACGGCTTCTTTAGCTGACAAGATTGCAGATATCTCAGGACCAGTTTTATAATGTTCAATACGTGAACATGTGAACATGGGGTGAAGGAACATGAGCTGTGAGTGTATCCTCTAAATTACTTTACATTTTATTAGCACATTAAACAGATTTATATTTCCATTCGGACAATACAGTCTTTACATTTATCTAGATGTAAGGAGAGGGACAGAGTTTTGGTATTGGAACAGTGCCGCGGTTTGATTTGCGGATAACAGTTTGGATGCGTCTTTGTGACTATCATGGTCCGGTTAGTCTCTGAAAGGGCAGATGGTCGGTCACTCAGGGCCATAGAGAAGAATAAATGAATTGCTCAGAAGGCAGGATGTTTGGTCAAGTCTGACCTGTACTGGCCACATGCCCTCTTCCTGCCTGAGGGACATTTCTGGAACACTCTATGACTGGACGGCGGATGGGTTGAAGACTTCTGGCAGATTTACTGAAGGTAAAGAATATGGGAAATACAAATACAAAAGTCAGCGCTGACTTGGACTTTATTCATCTGTCCCAACACTTTTGATGCCCTTAAAAGTCAGAATGTGTCTAAAAACTGTTGAAATCAAAGTCATTTTTTTAAATTATTATCACAATACCAAACCTTGGGAGAATAGAGCCAAAGAAGAAATTAGTCAACATTTTCAATCTATGATGAAAGTATGACATATTACAGAAAATATGACAGGATAGAAGAATATTATGCTTTGCAGCTGAGAAAACGATCATTAATTAAACACGGGTGGTCACAGTGTTGTTACAGTGTCTCTAGTTGTCCCTAATGATGTAGCGCTGATAGGAAAATCATATGGTGCAGAGCTGCACTGTGGGTAAATTCTGCAGCTAAGTTACGATTGAATGTTATGCCTGTGTGCAGTTTAGCAGAAATTGACTCACACGTTGTGATAATTCCACCTCATCAAATTCAGCAAGGCCTTCTTTGTGATTTATCTGCCTTTACTGAAATGACAGGTAAGCCAGACAAACGTTTGTATCCAGCACCAATACATATAAATTATTTCACAATCTTTCAAGCAGTAATATTGTTATCGGTAGAATAGAAGGGCTTAACCTGTGTGCAGTGTGTGTGTGTGTGTGTGTGTGTGTGTGTGTGGGTGTGTGTGTGTGTGTGTGGGGGTGTGTGTGGGGGGGTGTGTGTGTGTGGGTGTGTGTGTGGGTGTGTGGGGTGTGTGTGTGTGTGTGTGTGTGGGTGTGCGTGTGTGAGCCCACTGGATGTAAATGTTGACCAATTATTTATATTAATACTAGTCACCCATTGTTGTTCCAGTACGAAATAACTGTCCTTTAATCAGCTTCCATCTGACCAGAAAAATATACAGCAAAAAGCGAATTTTATATTAAATAACAAGTGCCAATTCACACTCCATGAGCGGTTCATCGTTGCTTGGACCAACTTTACCAAAATGTAGATGGGTCTTCAAGAGCAGTCATTAACATTTGTCCCGGAGAGTCCACTGCATTTATGTGTTACACTTACTGGGTGTGGAGCCCAAATTGTTCTGACCCAACAGTCATTTTCGTAAGAAGACAACTTTGGATAACAGATGCCTGTGCCCGACAAGGTCATTGATCTGATGAGGCAAGTGGATTATAGCGTCTGGTTGCCTTCGTAGTTGTGACCATGACACACTGCAATTACAAAATGCACTGTGTGTGTGTGTGTGGGGGGGGGGGGGGGGGGGGGGGGGGGGGGGGCAGTGTGTCGTAGAAGTGGCAAACAGGCTTTCTAGACAGCTGTTAAAAACATTGGACACCACCTTCCTGTGGCCGTGAAAGTATCTTGTACACACTATTGGGGCAGAACCCCCCAGACCTAAACTAACTACATCAGATGTTCATATAATAGTATAAAACTGTATAAATTCCACCTGGCTTACCAGGTATTTAGTGTCTATAAACAGAGATCAAGAGAGGGAAAGAAAGTTGCCCAGTGAGAGGGAGTTGGCAAGCTTGATGCTGCACTAGGCAAACTGCCCGAAACGTTCAGCTGTAAAAGCTCAGGGTCAGTAAGGAACACTGTGTAAACCAATCCAACTATTTATGAGATAAAAACAATAGCTGGCTGGAAATTGAGGTGAACTGTGCCGGTTTAGATGAAATAATATTAGCTAGAACACTAGTTTCTGTGTGACTAGCGATTAAACAACGTATGCCCATTACTAGTTATCCATATAGCTAACTAGCTAACTAGCTAACTGTAGTTTGCAAGCTATCAGATGAAAATGGTGGGTCTGGCAATAACAGTTCAGTGTGAAGAGGAAGAACATCCCATATTTGAAGTGCATGGACAGACCTTTCTTCAGGTCCATGTCTACCCCAGTTGATGAACAGTAGATCAACTGTTGTCCATTGATGGTGATGCAAAGAATTACAAGAATTGTGTTCTCAGTCATCGCTGTACTTAGGTGTTGTGTACTATACAAGGGAAGCAAACCACTTATTGGTTTGACATTATGGCTGTTTTTTTTTTTTTACAACAACAGTCATTCTGACATTAAGCAAAATGGTTCCAATGGATGGAGTCTCAGACTGAAATCAATAGCAAAAGAAAGTGCAGATTTCAGTTGGAATGGTCAAGCTAGTATATTACATGTTGGATGTGAGGGATTAGGAAGAGAGAAGTTAGGCGAATGGAGGAAAAGGTTGAAAAACGAAGGAGAATCAGGTGGAGAGGAGTATGTTTATTACAAGTATAGGGAAGGATATGAGGATGTGAGGAAAAGGAAGGAACAGGATTGGAGGAGAAAAAGCAAGATATAAAAGAGGACAGAAGACAGGGAGGATCAGGGTTTGGAGACAGAACACATGACGCGCACAGCAGGAACACACACACACACACAAACTCACAGCAGAAACACACACACATATAGACACACACTCACACACACAAACTCACAGCAGAAACACACACAGACACACACACTAACACACAAACTCACAGCAGAAACACACACACACACACACAAACTTGAAGCAGAAACACACACACACAAAGATACAGACACACACTCAGACACACAGCAGAAACAAACGCACGCACACACACACACGCACGTACTCACACAGAGCTGAGAGTTATTCAGGACGGCTCCTTTCTACATATGATGAGTGTCCCATACACCAAGGGTTATGGGAAGTTCATACTAACAAATGACAGCCATTCTCCAGGAGCACTTTAAAGAAGGGAGCGAGAGAATAGAGAGATAGAAATACCCAGGATGTGTTTTCAATTTACAAAGCATCGGATGCACATATTCACATGCACACACTTAGATTCTGTGTGTCGTTGTTATTTTGCCTAACACCAATCTAATACTCCATCACTACATAGGCTTCAGAGTACTCAGGACCTGCTTCGAAATTTCTTTGCCTTATATTCTCTAATCTGGAATCTTCCCAGTTCAATCATTATACTCGTTCTTCTAGAAGGTCCTACGCTACGCTTGGAGTGGATTACACAGCGTTCAGGATAAATCCTAGTTCTGTGAAGAACATCCATGGATGTAATCAAATAGTCAATGGGTTTAATGGATGGTCTGTTGGCAAAATAAACACAGACAACCATTCTGCTCAGGATATCTTGTCCTTTACTAAAACCCCTAAATCAAATTTACATAAAATGTGAACCACAACCTGTGAGACCCAAATTTAGTCTGGGCTTGAACACTGTGGCACATGCAACATGGTAAAGCAATGTGCATCTATGCTAAACCTGCACCCAACTCAACAGTTTGAATAACGTACATTGGAGTTTTTAAGTGGCTACAAGTCAATGATTTATTCATAAACATAATGTTTATGGAGGTATTAAAGTTTGTCCCGAACATGTTTTCTGAAATGCTTACACACTGATCTCAAAACAGTTAAAAACACATTCAAAACAGAATGTTGGCAACTGGTGGGCATTTCTGCAGTAACCAGATTGAAATATAAAGAAAATGTTTGATATTTGTCAGAAAATGTAAATAATGTTAGAATATTTAGTCAATCCAGCCACAGTTGATTGCTCGTTTCAACTGAAAACCAACCCAAGTGTGGTACACTGAACCTTTAGAGAGAAACAGCGAAAGTGTGAAAGATCTCGGGTATCAATATATCCATGTAAGACGTCTGGCCAATAACTAAACAGGGTATTTACACATTTACACATAATGTAAAGTACTGTAAAACCATGGATTTACTGTTTTTTCGAGATTAATGGAGATGGAAGCCAGTCAAACTGCACATAAATTCATCTTTGTGGATGAAGCTGGATTCAACCTGGCAAAAACACACCGGAGGGGAAGAAATGTGATTGGACAGAGAGCCACCATGTACGTCCCAGGCCAGAGAGGAGCTAACACCACAATGTGAACAGCACTGTCCAATGATGGTTTGCTGTTACACAAACCACTCATTGGCCCCTACAATACAGAGAGGCTAGTGATTATACTAAACTTGTTGATGTTTGTTTGTTTTTGTTGCAGACCTGTAATTTGGGTAAAATAGTTTTTTGTTTGAACTTATTACAGTTTTTCTCGATTGCTTACAAGCATCAGTCAATACTAAAACCACAATAACAAAACTCTTCACACAGTGTGCATTACAAACATGCATTGTTGCAAAACAGTTAATCTCTTCCCCAAAACTCACTAAAACCACCAGAACACTTCATACACGTCTCAAAACAAGCTTGTTCCACCAAAACACTGGCAACAATTCTCACTCAGAAACACACACTGTCTCTCATAACACACTGACCTAAAATACACTAACACCAGGGAGCATTATATAAATGATGAAGTTTTATCTTGTAGGTTTTTATTTTTCACATAAATCAGTATTTGATCATAGAGTAAGAAAAACACACCACTTCACAGTTTTTTTTTACAGTCGCTAGGACACATTTGCCAATACTTAGGTCACTTTTTCAAAACTCTTCACACAGTTCTCCAAACCAACTTTCAGCTCGGCACAGCAGTTCACAGCACTTGCAAAATGCACTAAAACTACCAAATCACTTCATGCATGTCTCAAATCAACTCATTCTTCCAGAACACTAGCAAAGGTTGACAGACAACAAAGACACTTTGTCACCCACAAAACAATGACCTACAAAACACTAACAACAGGTAGCATTTTACAATGTTTTCTTGTGTAAGACAAGGACACATCTCTGTTTATAATTCACTGCAATGTATGTTACTGGAATGAATCAGACATGATTCAGAAAGCCACAATATGTTTTATGTCTTTTATTAATTATTTATTTTTTGCAGTAATTCCAAAATACAAGAATTTGTATACATATCATCCACTGATACAGATACAATAGTAATGCTAATCTACTCGGTCTTCTCCATTTGGCCACAGGTTCTCATCCACATCACATCTTATGTCATCTAGGGCAATACACCTAGGAAAGAATCTTCTGGCATGCCTGATCCATCCCTGACAATCTTCTGCTGATATGTCCAGGCATCCAGCATTCATTGCATCCAGGAGGGATATTTGATCATGTGGATGGTGGTCATAAACCTTCCACCACCTTGAGGAAAATAATTCCTCTATGGGGTTGAGGAATGGAGAGTAAGGTGGGAGGAAAAGTGACACCATTCTGAGATGGGCTGCAAACCACTCGGTGACTGCACGGGAGTGGTGAAATGCCACATTGTCCCATACAATTATAAATGTTGGCTGATTTCTTCTCTCCATCCCTTTCCTCACCTAGCACAACCCTTCCATAGAGGTCATGCAGGAACGCAAGGAGACGTTCAGTGTTGTAGGGCCCAATTAGTGGCTTGTGTAACAGCAGTCCATATTGCTGCGCACATTGTGATGTTGGCACCCCTCTGGCCCGGGACATCCACTGTGGCTCTCTTCCCAATCATGTTCAGAGTTCCTCTCAAAAGGCACAGTGTACAACTGTTTCATCCTTACCTGATGTTTTTTCAGGACTCTAGAAATAGTTATTATGCTTACACTGTGAATATTTGCAAAAGTAACGTTGTCTGCCAAGACTCTGTCTCGAATCTCAGTGAGTTTTATGCAATTTTTTCTGATGACCACATCAACAATGGCAGTTTCCTGCACATCAGTGAACATCCTTACTCTCCCGCCTGTGTGAGGTAACCATTGAGTCCTAAGCAGATATGCAAAAGCAATTACATACAAGTCTATTTACTTCTGTAATGTGCAACTCAGTCAAATGCACTTGCAGAATACTAATTACCTGTTGGTTTGCCGGAAAACTCTAACAATAGATGCCATTGTTGAGGGTTGCAGATTTGGCTGCACTCTCTGACCAGCCTCTCTCATTGAGAGACCATGATTTACTACATGATCAATTACAGTAGCTCTGATCTCATCTGAGACTACAGCTCTTGATCTTCCTCTTATTCTTCTTCCACCACACATATGTATTCTTCACCCCCTCCCAGCCACTCTTCTTCCTCTTTCAGCCACTTGTCTATTTCTGGCTGGGTCCATTTTCTGGCTGGGTCCACATCACAATGCAAAACTACTCAGCAGTTGTCTCCTTTTTGTAATGAAATTGAAAGAGTAACAACTGTGTAGATGTTCATCTACAATGAGAATCAGCTGTGGTTGGTCCAATAGTCCAATTGTTTTTATAGCATCTAATTTTAAGATTTAAAATATATTTCATTAAAATATGACCGTAGAATTGTAGCAAATTGCTGTCATATTCAGCTTTGTATTATGTTATTGTTTTGAATATAAGTTTAACAGTTTTGAAAACAATATGTAAGCATGTGCAAATTGGCCTGTAAGTACACAGAGTTTTGGCGGTTGTTGTGTCGAAGTGAGAAAATAATTAATGTAATTTGAAAGATGTAGTCATTAAATGCATTTTGTGCCAAAGTGATGATAATTGATCCTCAGTTTAGCCCACTTATACTTCTGTTGTGCTCACTGTGTGAAGAGTTTTGAAAAAGTGACCTAAGTATTGGAAAATGTGTCCTAGCGAATGTAAAAAACTGTAATGACTGTACTAAAGTATATGGAACAAGAATGAATCAGAAATGCATTTTTCCAAATTCCAGGGAAAACATGTGCTGTGAAAATATTGTTTTGTAGGTGATTGAATTTGAATGAGAAAATAATTCATGGATTTTGGAGAATGTTTTCATTGAATGCATTTTCTTTGAAAGCAATGAGAAATGATACACAGTTTGTTTCGCATACACTTTGGTTTTGCTGACAGTGTGAAAAGTTTTGTTACTGTAACTTCTGTACTGTTCGATGCTTGTAAGCAATTGAGAAAAACTGTATTTTTCAAAAGTAAAATGAGGTATATGCAAAGATGTAGAAAACATAAAGGATATTCCTTCAAATTTCTGCATTTCCGATTCATTCTTGTTCCACATACTTTAGTACAGTCATTAAACTGAGGTGTTTTTCTTATGTGATCAAATACTGATTTATGTAAAAAAATAAATTAAAAAAAAACCTACTAGATTAAACTTTGTCATTTATGTAATGCTCCCTGTTGTTAGTGTTTTTTAGATCAGTGTGTTATGAGAGACAGTGTGTGTTTCTGAGTGAGAATTGTTGCCAGTGTTTTGGTGGGACAAGCTTTTTTTGAGACGTGTATGAAGTGTTTTGCTGGTTTTAGTGAGTTTCGGGGGTGAGATTAACTGTTTTGCAATGATGCATGTTGGTAATGCACACTGTGTGAAGAGTTTTGTTATTGTGGTTTCAGTATTGACTGATGCTTGTAAGCAATCGAGAAAAACTGTAATGACTCATTTATTGTCAACGCAGCGTCCTGTGCTGTAAATTCACATTGGCAAATGTAATGATTTTTAAAACAAATTAGCTGCCTTTATTATTGAAATGTACACCTGTACATGTTTTGTTCAGGCAAACCAAGCAGCTGAACTGGATATTATTGGGGGAAACTAAGGAATAGCTCAGGAAAATCTCCACTCATCTTTTTAATTGTCAGTGTCTTTGTGATGTCAGATCTGGTGGTGTTGAAGGCCCCTACTTCCAAGTTCATTAGATGTAGCATCAGTTTTTCCAGAGGTTTTGGAAATAATTGGAAAACCTTTTGATTGGTAGGGTTGTGGTGGCTAAGGTACTAAATAGCCGTGGTACTTTCTCATCAATTGAAGACTGTAACATTTCCTAGATGGGCAGGTTACATGTGGCCAGAGGATGTTTGAGCAAGTAGGTTAAAGAGAGAGAGAGAGTGAGGAAGAGATGAACAGTCTCCTGGTAACCATGGACCCATCATATCCACTATGATTCAGAATTATCTCTGATTGGTTGTCATGACTGTCTGTCCTGCACAGCTGAGACCCCACATCACAAAAGCATAGCACACGCTCACACACATGCACACACACACACACACACAGACACACACAGGCACACTGTTTTCAAAGCCTTTTTTATTTTTATAGTATGGGATCATATTTCCCTTAAAATGCAGTGTTCCACCAACGCATGGCTTTTAAAAGAGATGTGGGCAGAGAAGTCTGTTTGTGAGAGCTGTGTGTGTGTGTGTGTGTGTGTGTGTATGAGTGTGCGTACATGTGAGCTGTGGGCAGAAGCAGGATACATGCGTGCCCTGAGCTCTGCTTCTGCATTTACAACAATTAAGACAGATAAGTGATGCCCTGACAGATGTGGAAAATGAAAGGTACAGTGAAGTTTTCCTGTTAAATACGTTTCTTAAAAAGGAAACATTTCTTCTTGGCACACTCCTTGCCCTTATATGAGACGTGAGAGATCATGTGCTTGGTTGAAGTGAATGTCTCAGTCAGGGTTGAACTCTTCTGGCCCCTAGTGGTTGGAGAAGAAATGCCGGCAAAGAGCATACAACGTTCCTGTGATAACTGGAGTTTTCTTAACTTAATTTAGTTTTGTTACACTTAAGAGACCATTGATAATCAGCATGATTAGGCAAATGCCCAAAGAACCCCTTAAAATACAACATGAACAAAAAATTTATTATGAAAACAGACTGTAACGCTGGTGATATAAAGCCATTATAAATGAATAATAACATTTAATATTGATACAAACTGATTTATTTAAAATGAATGCATTCATTTCAAGTAATCTTTTTTGAATGATCCGTTCAGACATTGCAGTATTTGGGGTTTGGTTTATCACTCTGGATAAAGGCATCAGTTCGATGACAAAAATGTGAAACAATCCAGAGAAATGTAAAAGGTCTCCTTTGAAACAGTTGAGTGCTTAATGTTTGTGATTCTTTATTTCACTTGCTTTGTTAATGTTAACATGTCATGTCAATAAAGGCACTTTTAATTTCAATGAGAGAAAGAGGGAAGGAGAAAGGTATATAATATATGTCTGAATGTCGTTTCAAAGCAATTTGACCACTCTGCGGTTATACATGTTTTACAACAGCACCCCCTGGTGCTTCAACAGCTAAATGCAGCTGCATGCAGAGCTGCAGTACATCATCTAATAGTCAGTTTTTGGAAGAGATCAAATCAAATGATATTAAGTCAAGATATAGTATTTCTGTTGAAAACTAAATAAATAAATATGGAATATATTTTGATTAGAATTAAAGCTTCAACTCTGGAGAATCTGGAGACCCGGGTGAGAACAAAAACCAGGATCTAATCCCATAGTCGCAGTGCTCAGAGAATATCAACTGCCTGGCTGGCAGAATCGAGAAGAAAAATGCATGTTTAGAACTGATTAGTATTTGCATGGTGCAAGAGTGATTAAAATTAAATTAGTATGGACGTTCATCATTGGACAAAGCTTAGTAGAATCAAGAGACAGGCTATTCAACCAGCCTCGGCTCAACTATCAAGAGCCTGCCATTTTTGCTGGATGGAGACCAAACTGTAGATGAACATTTAACTACAGAAAGACTCAGCGTCTGAATACATTGGCATCAAGGAGCAGAGAGGGGTGAATCCAGGGTCTCCCAGGTTTTCTGTGCTGTGGTCAGGGAATTCCCCACCAACAGCTGCTCTCATGTCTATCCATGTACATTCGATGCACATTGAATATTCCTCTGTATGTACCATTCATTGGCATATTACACTCATATTGTATCTACAATATTCAATACTCCTACCCATATTGTTCATATTCCCCATCTGCTAGTGCTGCTAGTTTACATTGTTATGTATATTTTGGTTTTACATATTTCTTCATTCTTACTACATAGATGTCGTGTGCCATGTCACAAGGATGTCATCATGCAGGACGACTCTGTGTTATTCAGTACATTCGATAAATCCATTTTGACTTGACTACTTAAGGGGTTCTGGGCATACGCTGCAGTGGTATTACAGCATCTTTTGTTGGATCTGCTTCCTCAGTGTAAAACAGTCCAGATTCAGGAGGGATTTGTTATCACCATTACCAGTTTGCCAGACGGCATCACACCCTTTTTTTCTGATTTATGCACATGCTTAGGGCTACCTGGCATTCAGTGAACATTCTTGTCATCCCTGCCCTGTAATTTAAAAACTTCAGTGGTGAATTTAACAGATTCATTTCAGCCACTACAGTCTATACAATAGCCAGCGGAACAGATCAAGAGGATTGTTGGGATCCGTCTTGTGAATCCTCCACATGTGGCCCGCGCACAGTGCCATGTTGCTACAGGGATGAACTGTGAACTGCATGATGCGATTTCCTTCTTGTCACCAAAGGACCAACGGGGACTCCCTGATCCAGAATGTACCTGTCTAAATGAGGCAGCGGACTGACACTCACATCATGAACCTGCCCAAAGTGCTTTCTGTCTCTGCCTGTTGGCATCTCCCGGCAACAGACACAGGTGGTCCCTTGTGTTTTGATGTTCCTCAGGGTTCTGTTTTGGGACCCCTTCTTCTGTACTGTGTTTGCTGTCTCTTGTTGATGGGATCTGGAAACACGTTCACTTTTCACTGCCATGCAGACGACACACAGGTGTACATTTCAATGAAACGTGGAGAAGCCCAAAAATGGCCTGTGAGCCTGTGTTTCAGCTGTAGTTGGTGGCTGGTTAGGTTCACTAACTTCTAGCTAAAGAGGAGCTGAAAAGATGATAATATGATACTTGAGATGTGGTTGTTATCCCGCTGTAATGCCATGCGGTTATGTAGGCTGATGAATGTGCTCCGAGATGGCGTGACTATTTTGAGGCAAAGATATAGTTGCTTTAAAGCCACAAGGTCAGAAAAAGTTAATTGCAGTTCATTGTTAATATTTTAATATTTGAAGTCCTGAATTATTTTTTGCTATATTTAAAATCTCACCAATAGTGGAAAATCAGTGGGTTCATCATTGAGGTTTCTGCTGTTGTACGGTTGAGTCGTATTTTGGGATTCACTGACTCTGCAGTTTTTAATCGAGTAGCAATTTACAGGATTAAAAAGAGCTCAGCAACACAGCAGAATGCATAAAGACTTTCAGCTGAGAATACACAGACCCACCGGGTTCTCCAAACATGGTGATTTGTGGTTGAATTTCAAGACGCTTGGTTCCTTTACCAGAAGAAAATGTGGCTTTTGACCAACATTCAAGTCCAATAATGTTCCTTTGAGATTCTTGCTGAGTATTCAGCTTAGAGGCCTATGTGGATGTCTAGTTGTGATTGGCCCAGATGGGTTCCGATCTGTAAGGTTGCAGGGTTGCAAAATCAACACGGAAACTGTCATTTCATCTCATTAATATCAAAAAGTGAACTGTATTTGCTTACATTTTACAGGGCTGCCCAACCCTGTTCCTGGAGATCTACTGTCCTGTAGGGTTCTCTTCAACCCCATTTGTGAATAACCTGAGTTTGCTTTTCATTCAACTAATAATCAGGTAAGCTAAATTACAGTTGGAGAGAACAGCTACAGGACAGTAGGTCGCCAGGAACAGGGTTGGGCAGGCCTGGCTTACAACATGGTATATCAATTGTATTAAATATTTGTTTTGGAGCATGTGTCCCTAAACTCAGCCAGAATTGGCTGTTGTTGCTTGGCTGGGCTTCTGTTAAATTCCAGACAAACCACACAAAGGACAGATATATTTGCATATGTCTGATTTTGAGACATATCTTTTATTTTATTTTATAATTTTTTTTAAAGAACATTGCGAGTGACAAGTGCAGCCCAAAGATAATACGTTTATTGACCACCCTGTGAGTTTTGTCAGCGACACGTGACATTGGAGGAAACCCCGATCAAAATCATATGATCGAGGGTCAGGTTTGGGATTTATGGTCCTGCTTTGACAAACAAGAATATTCACGCACACGATAAACCCCATTTGAATTTGACACTCTTTTCCAAAAACTCGTTATTAAAAAAGTGATCTAACTTCGTCTTAAATGACATCCCTCTGACTATGTCATCTCCCCATCAATCACATTCCAGATCAAAATGAAGTTCAGGTGTCCAGCAGGTTGTTGGGCAAAGGGCATGCGCTGCTCTCTCTGTTTTAATAGGCCAGAATCTGATGACACTCATTTTGCCATTTAAAGTAATGGTGGGACAATACAACTTGACATTTCAGACTGTGATTGGGTGACTGGAGGGCAACCTAATGTTCCAGGAGGAGCAAGTCAACTATAGTAATTGTGGTCCTGGCTAGATTGTAAAACAACAAAATATAGGCGTGGTCTATCTTCGTTCCTGGATTTACACCGGTAAATCCAGAAGCTGCAGAATTGTTTGAGAACCACTAGAGGGCAAACTCAGATAGCATTTCATTTTGGATAGGCCCTATCTAGATGCTCTACATCAGGTGTATTCAATTCTGGCCTATTGGTTCATTTCAACACCCTAACCAGGGACTTATTTAGACCTGAGACACCAGGTGGTTAGACTTAAATGAGGTAGAATTAGAAGACCAGCAGGCACCAGAATTTGTAGGGTAAGAGTTGAATTCCCTTTCTTTACCGACTATGTAGACTATATAGATCATTAAGATGCCAGTGTCTGGCTTGGACTGGAGCTGGAATGTCACCTTGCCAGAGTCAACGCAGCGTGGGAATTAACACTGTGATCATCACCACGTTTTGTCGAATTTCCCTGTAGTGAATCCGACCTGCACCAGCCAGCAGACTAAAAGGGTCAAGGATCATAGCTCCATGTTGGGGAAATGTCTCATTGGACAGCTCCATGTTGGGGAAATGTCTCATTGGACAGCTCCATGTTGGGGAAATGTCTCATTGGACAGCTCCATGTTGGGGAAATGTCTCATTGGACAGCTCCATGTTGGGGAAATGTCTCCTTGGACAGCTCCATGTTGGGGAAATGTCTCATTGGACAGCTCCATGTTGGGGAAATGTCTCATTGGACAGCTCCAAGTTGGGGAAATGTCTCCTTGCATTCCCAAAGGTTGCCTGAGGCAGCTGCCGGTTGCTTCTGTATTCACCTCAAATCATTCCTGAGTGAATGTTGTGAAACATTGTCCTTCCACTATTACTACAGGCATACTGTGAACATCTGCGAGACATCTACATAATGCCCCAGAAGCCTGAACACAGTCCCACCTGACCTGGTGTCGCCTACCTGACCTGGGTGTCAGCTGACAACCATCCAACTAAATAGATCTATTTCATCAAGTGTTCCGTTAAAAATTAGTGGATGTCAGATGACCTCCCCCCTATTTATACCTCATGTCCTTTACCTTTTTATTCAGCCCCATCCCTCCTTTAACCCCTCCTATAACCTCTCCTTTAACCCCTCCTATAGCCTCTCCTGTAACCTTCTTGTAAGTCCTCTAATAACCACCCCTCCCCTCCCAAACGACCCCCGCCTCACAAAAAACGAATCCTGAACCTAAGTCATGAATTTTTAAGCTGTGATGTTTTATTCTGGAGAGGGTGTTTTTATGGGGGTCTGAAAACTGAAGTTTTGTTCTCTCTCAAAAGTATTTTCGTACATGTTCTCTACACAAACCACCCTATATGCATGCTGTAAAAGACTTAAAGGGGTAAAGTAATTTAGGATACTTCTAAGAATTACAAACAGTCTAAATTACAAAGAGTCTAAATGATACATGCACACACTGACTTTACCTGAAATCTACACACCTCACAACTGTCTTTTCTTCCTCTCTCACACATACTCTCTCTTCCCCTTTCTTTCTCTCTCTCTCTCTCTCTCTCTCTCTCTCTCTCTCGCTCCCTCTGTTTCACATAATCCCGCTATCAGGACCTGAGAATGTAGAAGCATTGATAACATTATGCACTCCATTCTCAGCACAGGAAGTGACATCCTGTTATGTTGCTAACTGGTGCTTTAAGCATGCATGAGAGAAAAAGGTTTTTTTAAGAAAGAGAGAGACAGCGGGTGGGGGGGGGGGGGCAGGGAGAGAGAGAAATGGACGGAGAGAGGGAGGGAGGGAGGGAGAGAAAAAGGGAGGGAGAGTAACTTGAGGTAAATCTGAGACATAGATAGACTGTGTCACTGCACCTCTCTGACTCCTATCAGCCCCCCCCAATTCCCTCCTTACCCAGCCCCCTCTTCCCATTGGATGACCTAGTAGGGTTGCCAAGGAAACATCTGTGGTGAAGCTGCTGTACAAAAATTGAGTTTTGAATGGGCCTCACAGACAAACTTGTTTTGCTATTCGAGATTGACTTTTGGAAGACAACAATTTATTAAACATCTAACCATAAACCTAGTAAAAACACTAGCTCTCACCATAAACCTAGTGACAACGCTAGCTCTAACCATAAACCTAGTGACAACATTAGCTCTCACCGTAAACCTAGTGAAAACACTAGCTCTATACATTAACCTAATAACAATGCTAACTCTTACCATAAACCTAGTGACAATGCTAACTCTATAAACCTAGTGACAATGCTAACTGACCATAAATCTAGTGAGAATGCTAACTTTAACCAAAAACTTAGTGACAACGCTAACTCTGACCATAAATCTAGTGACAACATTAGCTCTAACCATAAATCTAGTGACAACGCTAACTGTAACCATAAACCCTAGGGCAATTGATAACTCTGACCATAAACCTAGTGACAATGCTAACTCTAACCATAAACCTAGTGAAAACCCTAGCTCTAACCATAAACCTAGTGACAACGCTAGCTCTAACCATAAACCTAGTAACAATGCTAACTCTATAAATCTAGTGACAATGCTAACTCTTACCATAAACCTAGTGACAATGCTAGCTCTAACCATAAACCTAGTGACAATGCTAGCTCTAACCATAAACCTAGTGGCAATTGCTAACTCTGACCATAATCCTAGTGGCAATTGCTAACTCTGACCATAAACCTAGTGACAATGCTAACTCTGATGATAAACCCAGTGACAGTGTTAACTCATACAATAAATCTAGTGACAATGCTAACTCTGACCATAAACCGAATGACAACGCTAACTCTAAACATAAA